>NW_028189591.1:14293-316743 GCF_048542155.1 Nylanderia fulva
ACGACATTAAAATTAATGGACGCGCAGTGCTAAAGTATCCGGACTTCAATGAAGAATTCAACGTGACTACCGATGCCTCGGACTATGCAATCGGAGCCGTATTATCACAAGGAACGGTAGGCAAGGATAGACCTATCGCATACGTCAGCCGAGTATTATCTCGCGCGGAACAAAATTATAATACTACGGAAAAAGAACTATTGGCAATTGTAGTATGGGCCGTTAAACATTTTCGACCATACATTTACGGCACAAAGTTTTTAAATAATTATCGATCATAAACCTTTGATATGGTTGTTCAATGTAACTGATCCCGGGTCTAGATTAATCCGCTGGAAACTGAAACTCGAGGAATATGATTATGAAATCATACACAAGGCCGGACGAGCAAACGCGAATGTCGACGCGCTAAGCCGACAAGTAACCCGAGATATCAACGAGGAGACAAAAAATAGAATCTTTATGTTAGAAAAAAACAAAGAAGAAAAAGAAGAGGAAGAATTCGCCGATAATACAAGGAAATATTCTGATGAGAAAAAGAATCAAATACTCTACGAATATCACGATGCACCCACAGAAGGGCATCAAGGAATCGAACGAATAATCAAAAGAATTTGATTAAATCATAACTGGCCAGGATTGACAAAAGATGTCGAACAATATATCGCCAAATGCAAATCCTGCCAAAAAAATAAATAAGTTATCGCGACGAATAAAGGCACCCCTCGTAGTCACGGATACTCCGAATAAACCATTTGAAAAATGTGCATTAGATATTCTCGGACCCTTAACAGTTACCACTAACGGAAACAAATACTTATTAACGTTTCAGGATAGCCTGACAAAACTCAGTAAAGCGATACCGATCGCAAATCAGGAAGCAAATACCGTCGCGAAAGAGTTCGTTACGAAAATAATTTTCGAACACGGCATTCCCGAAAAAATTTTAACAGACCAAGGCACAAATTTTATGAGCAAAGTATTTAAAAATATATGCAAATTATTAAGAATAAAAAAGATATAAACAACCGCGTATCATCCCGAGAGCAATGGAGCATTAGAAAGATCACACCGCACATTAGCCGAATATCTGCGACAATATATGTATAAATGCTGACCAAACCGACTGGGATGAATGGATGCCATACGCAATGTTTACATATAATACCACTCCTCATACAGCTACGGGATATACCCCCTTTGAATTAATATACGGACGACAAGTCGAACTACCGACTGCACTAACGAAACCGCTTAAACTGACGTATAGTTACGATGACTATCTACAAGAACTAAGGGAAAGAATACGTGCCTCAAATCAGTTTGCGAAGGAAAATATTAAAGAAGAAAAAATAAAATCGAAAGAGTACTTTGATAAATCCGCGAAAGAAACCAAATTTAAAATAGGCGACAAGGTACTCATATACGACGAAACACTCTGACGCGGACGATCCAAGAAATTAGACGCATTATGGGCGGGACCGTACACAATAATAGAAAAAAATTCAAGCATCAATTATACAGTAAAGAAAGGAAGAAGAGCGATACGCATGCACACAAACAGATTAAAATTATTTATTGAAAATTAGGACTTACCTAGTCTTCTATCGCAAATGGGTCAAGACTGGTCGCCCCCACCAAAACCACTACCTCACGCACCACTCGCGCACCAGTACGCGTATCGAAGGTGACGTGCAAGGAGTGCGGCTCACCCGTCCTCCGGGACACATTCGCCCACCGGAGCACCACATTGTACGCCCGGGTATATTGGTCCCCCGTCATTTCGGGCCCCACAACAGAGGCGCGGGCGCGACAATAGGGACACAACAGGTCATACAGTTGCGTATAGGCATTACACCTTATGCAATTATAGCGAAAATTCATAACGGTAATACGTCGTGCCGCACGTAAGAAAAGTTGTTCTAAGACTAAAAGGTGACGACAGAAGACACATAGAACGAACGTTCCTCTTCCATGATAAGAAATTGCAAACAAAAGTATAAGGACAAAGTAGTAAGAAGAATTATATATATATTATTACAGGGCACTTTCACTCTTAATCTGCAACGCTGCAGTACTCAAGAAGGAAAGTGAGAAGAGTCAGCCGTATGAGATAACAGAATTTAAGCACAGCCCAGGAATATATTTTGAGCAAATTGGACAACTACACTTTTCCAAGAAAACATGGAAATTAGTAATAAAATTAAATCTTGCACCTTCTCATACGGCACCTTTCATTACAATTACATAATAAATACGTAGTAATATTGCATTTACATTACATTTTATTATATATGAAATATAACGTGTTAAATATGCAATTAATGCAATATGTTTGATGTATCCACGTGAAAATACATATGTAATACATAGCAGGTATATTGCGCATATACGTAACTATTTATGTATCAAACACGTAGTTGATACATATTGGATAAGATTTAACCTATTAAAACCTTTGATAAACGGAAAGTCGGACACGTTTCTGTAATCGTAATCGCGGTGATCAGATGTTAAAATATTATAAGTGTTGATTATATATGTGAAAAAGAATTTAGTAAGTCAAAGGTAAGTTTTTTATATTTTATTGTAATGATTAGAATTTCCATATGGTTATACCTTGTGCAATATTAATGCGTATTTGATTATAATTGTTATTTTTCTAGGTTACATAATAAATAATTTTTTATATAATGGATAAAAAATTAAGTAACTTTTTGCATGTTTGTTTTGAGAAACCATACCGCGACATAAATCATTCTGTCATGTAAAAAAAACCTACCAAAATACTAACAACTAACGGTATCGCAACCGTTCCGCCTGATAGTTATATTTCTACGAGCATGCGCGGCGTCTCACGGGCGCCTTGTTTTACCAATGATCATCGCGATCGCCCGCTCGCGCATGCTCGTTCACAGCCGACATCCTGTCAATTTTGACAGCGGCCAATTACGCGTACTGCGCTCGGGTCACTTCGCGCAATTTTCAAAACGCGCAAAATCATTGGCGCATCACGCGAAGGTGGGCTCTCTTCTAAAAATTATAAAAGAGGAGCCCACACCCGGCTTGTCAGCCTTATCGTCTTCCGCCGTGAACCGCATATCGCAAACCGCATACTTGTAAAACCGCTAAAAAACTCGTTGTCAACCGCCGCTTTTTCCGCACTTTGATTATGATTCTGATTTTCTCTGTAAATTAAGTAAGATTGTAAAAGTTTGTTGAAGTGTTCGTTCTTAATTGTTTATAATATTAAAAGTCGGTTTTAATACAAAAGTTGACTCATCCTTTGGGTGCTGCGCGATCCTTTCTCTCGCAGCGCGTTCGTGAACATATTTCTGGTCCTTCGAGCCGGATCCGTCGCACCGGCAACCGCAAGTTCGCGAGCGTGACTCCTCGTGTGAGTGAAGGTGTGAACATCTGTGTGCGCAGCCGTCATGGATGTGCCCATGCTGGTCGATTGTCAGCGTGAGATTCAAATCCGAATCTCACGCTCTGTAGAGTACTTGAAGAAGCTGGGCAGCGCCAATATCACCACCAGTGCTATCGCCACACGCACCAGAATCCTGGATCAGCTGTGGACAAAGTTCGAGACGCAGCATGACCTTATCCGAGCGGCCTTGAAAGACAAATTCAGTGAGAGCGATTATTTCAAATCAGATTTCCATGCAGATACAGAAAATCTGTACGTAAGTCAGAGAAGCATACTTGATGGCTACGCCGAACACTTTCGTGCACCGAACGTAGCTCCTTCTGCCGACGTTACGCCACGGTCGTCACTGCCGCGCATCAAGGTACCGCCATTCTCGGGTGCTTACGCTGATTGGCCGTCGTTTCGAAATCTCTTTCTCTCCGTCGTGAGTGGCAACGCGATCTCCAACATCGAGCGCTTCCATCACCTCCGCTCATGTCTGACGGGACCGGCTAAAAAATTAATAAAGTCGTTACCTGTCACTAGCGACAATTATGAGCGTGCCTGGGCGATACTGGACAAGCACTACAACAATAAAAGGGAACTGATCCGCTCCAACTTTGCCACGTTCATCGCCGTGCCAAAGATGAAGGGAGATACCGCAGAGGAGTTGAGACGCATCCACAACGCCGTTATTGCTGCCGTCAACGGTCAGGAGGTCATCGGGCGTCCAATAAACTCCCACGGGATGGACCTCTTCAACTTCCTGGTGACTGAGTTGTTTGATGCACGCACACGTCTGGAGTGGGAGTCGTCCATTTCAGACTCATCAGAGCCAGCACAGAACGAGGCACTCGGTGACTTTATTAGTCGGCGGATCCTGACGCTCCATGCCGCACGACCGAAGGGCGTCAGCAAACCGTCCGGAGATGCTCCACGGATCGCCAAGGTACACGTCACGAAACACCATGGACCTGAACCGCCGCACTGTGCCCTGTGTCGCGAGAAGCACACCTTGATGACCTGCCGAGACTTCAAGGCCAAGACAGTCAATGAGCGTAAAGCATTTATAGAGACAAGCAAGCTCTGCTACAATTGCTTAGGCAACCACTTTTTATCTCGCTGCCAGTCAAAGAAGAACTGTCTCACATGCGACGCACGACACCACACGATGTTGCACGGAGCACCGACGTCTTCACTGTCAGCTGAGGCCACCACACGCGCCACCACACTGACCACGACTCTGCAACATCAGGATCACAAGGCCGTTCTTCTGGCAACAGCTCGAGTGAACATCGCCGATCGGTACGGTTCACCACACGCCGTACGCGCTCTGATCGACCAATGCTCTGAGGTGTCGATCATTTCAGAGACCTTGGCACAACGCCTTCGCCTTCCTCGAGTCTCGACGGATCTCTCGATCTTCGGCATCGGAGGGACCCGCTCAGGATCCGCTCGAGGCAAAGTAACGCTGCACGTAACATCAGACGTGACCAACGCCGAGCTTAGCGTGGTAGCCTTTGTGCTGCCTCGCATATCACTACAGCAAGGATCAGTCTCACGAGGAGAACGCAGCTGGCCTCATCTCAAAGGACTCCAGCTGGCCGATCCTCGCTTTTTGGACGACGACCCAGCTGAGTTACTCCTAGGAGCCGAGGTCTATTCCTTGATTCTCGAGGAAGGCCTCCGCAAGGGAGATTCAAGCATGCCGATCGCCCAGCAAACAAACCTGGGGTGGATCCTCTCTGGCAGATACGACGCAACAACAGTCAACGGACATCGCCGCACATTCCGATGCACCGCCGATCATGACCTCGCCGATCTCGTTCGCCGCTTTTGGGAGCAGGAGAGCGAGCCAATATCTCGGGCTCCACTCACTCCTGACGAAACCAAGTGCGAGGAGCTCTATGCGCGCACCGTCACACGCACGCCCACCGGAAGATACATGGTGAGACTGCCTCTCGCATCACCACCGACGACTCTTCAAGACACTCGCCGCCCAGCGGAGCACCTCCTGAAAGTCATGGAGTCCAAGGGCAGCCGAGACCCTCGATTTGGCGACCTCTATCGCGGTTTCATGCAGGAATACGAGGACCTGCAACACATGAAGAGGGTAAACATCGCAACAACGGCGGAGAAGATCAGATGCTACTTACCGCATCACGGGGTCCTGAAGGAGTCGAGCACGACGACGAAGCTCCGAGTCGTGTTCAACGGCTCTCAACGGACACGAACCGGTACCTCGCTAAATTCACATCTGCTGACTGGGGCGAATTTACTGCCAGCGCTCACCGACGTACTGCTGCGGTGGCGTTGGCACCGGTATGTCTTCGTCACAGACATCGAGAAGATGTACCGCCAAATTCTCGTACATCCTGAGGACTGCAGTCTTCAAACAATACTGTGGTGTCATAACAAAACGAACGAGATCCAGGAGCACGAGCTGCTGACGGTGACCTACGGCATGGCTTGTGCACCGTTCCTGGCCATCCGAACGTTGCGGCAGCTCTGTGCGGACGAGGGGGCGCAGTTTTCTCAAGAGGCCACAGCACTTCGGCGAGATTGCTACGTCGACGACGTAGTCACCGGAGCGGACAACCTCGACGATGCCATCAACCTCCAGACAGAGCTGCGCAACCTCTGCATGGCGGGAGGGTTTCCGCTGAGGAAGTGGGCTTCAAACAATCCGGACGTCCTCACCGGAGTCCCACAGGAGCATCGGCTGCAGCAAGGACCACATTCCTGGGACGACGAGAGCCATTCGACCTTGGGCCTGCGATGGCATCCTCAAGAAGACCGGTTTGCCTTCACCATACATCCTCGTGTAGTCAACGAGTTCACGAAGCGACGAGTCCTCGCAGAGACTGCACGGCTGTTTGACCCGATGGGCTGGCTCGCACCTGTCGTGATTCGGGCGAAGATCCTGATCCAGACCACCTGGCTTCAGCAACTCGACTGGGACACTCCACTGCCGGCTAAGGACGTCAAACGTTGGCACCAGCTGTTGAACCAGCTACCTCTGCTCAGCAACATACGGGTGAATCGCTGGCTCAGAACCGACAGTGATTACTCCACGGTGCAGATCCACGGCTTCGCAGATGCATCAGAGCGCGGATATGCTGCAGCCGTTTACATCCGCAACTCTGAAAGGGAACAAATCTCAATCAATTTACTCATGGCAAAATCCAAGGTCGCACCCGTCAAGCAAGTTTCATTGCCTTGCCTTGAACTGTGCGCTGCTGTGCTACTCACCACGTTGACGTTGCATATCCAAAACACGCTCGGCTTGACATCAACTCCAGTGCACCTGTGGTCCGATTCCAAGGTCACTCTCCATTGGATCCAGGGACACGCCGCTCGCTGGAAAACGTTTGTCGCCAACCGGGTAACTCACATCCAGACTAAGCTCCCGGACGCTCAGTGGAGACACGTGGCCGGGAAGGACAATCCTGCAGATTGCGCATCACGAGGAATTAATCCGGCAGAGTTAATCAATCACGCGCTATGGTGGACTGGACCTACCTGGTTGGCATTGGACGAGACAGCGTGGCCCAGCTCAGATGTCGACATCTCAGAGGACGACCTTCCGGAACAACGCACCACCAGCCTGATGACCAAACGTGCCATCATCATTGAACCGGATCTTCTCCTTCGGTTCTCCACACTCCATCGGCTGCTGCGCGTTACGGCCTGGTGTCGTCGATGGCTCAACGTGGCGAGCCGAGAGGTCACACTTGGTCGCCCGCTGCCTCCTGATGAGCTGGACGCCGCCCTATTCCAGTGGCTTCGAATTGTGCAGGCGCTCCACTTCCCGGACGAGGTAGCCGCTGCTATCGCGGGACGCTCCGGTCCACCACGCAGTCCACTGATCAAACTCAGTCCATTCCTCGACGACCAAGGTGTACTGCGCGTAGGAGGGCGCCTCAAACACGCTCTGCTGCCCTACGACGAGAAGCACCCGGTGATCGTCCCGCCGGCCTCCTGGATGACGCGACTGCTCATCGAGTCCTGCCATCGTCGGTTTCTACACGGCGGAGTCCAGATGACTCTCGGCTTGCTTCGTCTTCGATTCTGGGTGCCACGAGGAAGGACCGTCGTCAAGCAGCAACTTCATCGGTGCGTCACTTGCACTCGCTGGCGAGCGGCCACTCCACAGCCTCCAATGGGCAACCTTCCGCGTGACCGAGTGACGCCGACTCGGCCATTCCTGAGCACTGGCCTAGACTACGCGGGACCCATCTTCATCCGGACCAGCAAGGGGCGCGGACACCGCTCACAGAGAGGATACATAGCTGTCTTCGTATGCTTCTGGTCGAAGGCTATCCACCTCGAAGTCGTCTCGGACTACAGTTCCGAGGCCTTCATCGCCGCCTTACGCCGCTTCGTCTCCCGCAGAGGCCTGTGTACGGACATGTACAGCGACTGCGGCACGACGTTCGTCGGCGCCGATCGCGCCCTGCGCGAGCTCTTCAAGGCGTCAACCTCCGAGGGCCATCACATCGCCCGCGCCGCCAACAATCAAGGGATCCGCTGGCACTTTAATCCGCCAGCGGCCCCTCACTTCGGTGGTCTGTGGGAGGCTGCCGTGAAATCAACAAAATTCCACCTCCGTCGAGTAATCGGCAAAACCACCCTCACATATGAGGAGCTTAGCACATTCCTCACGCAAATCGAGGCGTGTCTTAATTCTCGTCCGTTGCAGGCTTTATCAGACGATCCGGACGACACTTCGGCGCTCACACCAGGCCACTTCATCATCGGGGCGCCGCTATTAGCCGTACCTGAGCCATCGTTGACTGGTCAACCAGCATCCACTCTGTCACGCTGGCGTCACCTCCAATTGATGCGAGACCATTTTTGGCAGCGTTGGTCAGCAGAGTACGTGCACGGCCTCAACCCCCGTACCAAATGGGTCAAGGCCGAGGCCGCACCTCACGTGGGGGACCTCTGTTTCATTCGCTCGGAGCTCACCCCTCCGACCCGATGGCCTCTCGCACGGATCACGAGACTGCATCCCGGGGACGACGGTGTCGTCCACGTGGTGTCGGTCCGCACCGCCACATCCGAATTCGTGCGCCCGCTCGTTAAATTAGTCATGCTTCCGGGCGCGGATCGTATTCCTGGCATGACTAACGCAGACACGTCGTCCGCCGGCACGTAATTCATCTCGCGACACTTTTCACCTCATGCATTGTATCACTTGTCACATCTCTTTTCTTCTTTTTTTTTTGATCCATCACCGCACTGATAATTGTTCCGTCGTCGCACTGCACTACACACCTCATCATTTCTCACCAAACACGCGGTTCATTGTATTAGCTGATCGATTCACATACCACGCGATCATCACATGTCTTTCACCGCGTCGGCGCGTCTACCCCACCATCGATCACTATCGACTCGAGATTCCGCAGCCGAAATTCCACATATGTTGTCGCTGCGCGACAAGGCGGGCGGGAATGTTCGAAATGCATACTAGAATTATGTAATATCATACGCGTAAGGAAATATCATATTCATATAGAATATTTTAGAATATTCTATACCAAGCGAGAATAACAACACTCATATCGTTTTTTGCATGTTTGTTTTGAGAAACCATACCGCGACATAAATCATTCTGTCATGTAAAAAAAACCTACCAAAATACTAACAACTAACGGTATCGCAACCGTTCCGCCTGATAGTTATATTTCTACGAGCATGCGCGGCGTCTCACGGGCGCCTTGTTTTACCAATGATCATCGCGATCGCCCGCTCGCGCATGCTCGTTCACAGCCGACATCCTGTCAATTTTGACAGCGGCCAATTACGCGTACTGCGCTCGGGTCACCTCGCGCAATTTTCAAAACGCGCAAAATCATTGGCGCATCACGCGAAGGTGGGCTCTCTTCTAAAAATTATAAAAGAGGAGCCCACACCCGGCTTGTCAGCCTTATCTTCTTCCGCCGTGAACCGCATATCGCAAACCGCATACTTGTAAAACCGCTAAAAAACTCGTTGTCAACCGCCGCTTTTTCCGCACTTTGATTATGATTCTGATTTTCTCTGTAAATTAAGTAAGATTGTAAAAGTTTGTTGAAGTGTTCGTTCTTAATTGTTTATAATATTAAAAGTCGGTTTTAATACAAAAGTTGACTCATCCTTTGGGTGCCGCGCGATCCTTTCTCTCGCAGCGCGTTCGTGAACAAAATGCAACCTTTATCATTAGATTCTGACAATTCAAGTGACGGCGCAAGTGATAATATCAACATTGATGATAAAAGTATGGATAATGAATTGTTGTGCAATCTTCGAAATTGGTCTTTTGAATTTAAAATTAGACTTTATGTTTATGCTGGTTATGTTTGTCTGCATTACTCATCATCAAATAGCAGTAAAATAAAATAAGGTGATATATAAACGTAATCAAAGAAGATTTGCATTTGTGACTATTCGACGATATTTGTTCATATTCATTCGCATTCGTGTCTGTACATTTGTCTCATCAATATTCAAGATTTTAAAAAGGTATATTAAAAATATGAATAATACATCTAAATAATTTCAAAATTGAATTAAAATTAACTAAACTTTATGTATACGTGATATTGCATGTCACTATTTTTAATAAAACTAATTGTATATAATAAATTGTGAGTAATTTTTGCAGGTTATGTGTTCTCTGTTTTGAACATTTTACACCGTGTGGTTTCCAATATATTTCTAATACACTTATTAAATATGGCTGAATCGAGAGGCGAGCAATTTTCTTTCCAAAAAACAGGAAAAGAATCTTCCTTACAGGTAATATATAGAAATGCACATGACTGTAATATTATTTATTGTCAATAAATTAATTCATTATTATACATATTTTTTGTTGGTATAGTTTCCAGAAAACTTTTATATAGTTCAATTCCACAACGGGCTAGCACTAGTCCCTAATAACTGGTTGCAAGAATCTGTTAAAAAGCAACAGGTTTGCTTCTATCCAAATTACGATACAAAAAAGAGGCTGAATAAGGCAATAAGAAATAAAGAAATACCGGATTTAAGAAATGTAAAAGCTGGCTGGGCAATGTATGATGTTCTACGCATTTTTGCTTCAGCAGGTATATTTATAATTATTTATTAAAACTCCTTTTTCCTTTTTTTTTTGTTAAAAAATTTATTTTTTTCTTGGCAATATTAATACAATAAATAAAATTAAAATAATGTAAACAAGAGTCTATATTAATGATATATGTAATAAATGAAATTAAAAATTACTTTTTTTAACTTTATTGGATCGATTATTCATTGAATTGATATTGCGTAAAAGTAAGAATTAATTCTATTTGAAAACTTAAATATTTTCTTTTAACATTAAGCTATCGACATATAATTTACACTACTCTTAATTGTCTATGTTTTGTATTTATAATTGTAAATATATAATTGTCATTGTTACATTCAGATACTTTTGAACGAGGCCAAGAAAAGTTAAGGATGGCCGAAAATATATCGGACATAAATACTGAAGATGAAGAAAATATGAAACAAACACGTCATGATAGAGCTACTGCAAAAAATTTTACGTCATCTGATAATGAATCTTCTGGTACAGAAGTGGATTCATTGTCTCCTTTACCAGACCCGAAGGAATTTTCTGGATCACAAAAATTGTTTTATTCGAAAAAGTCTGCACAGATTTTAGCAACCTTTGAAAATCTAAGCATTGCACTCGAAAAAATCAAAATGATTCAAATTAAAAAGAAAAAACAGAGAATTATTGATCAACAAGAAACGGAAATGATCACTACACATAACAAAAAAAAGATAGAAAATAAAAATCAAGATTTTAACGATAAAGATGATGTTCATTCCATTGACAAAGAGTTAACAAATAAAAATAATGAAGATCAAACTTAAAAAGGTAAAAAAGATAAAATTTCTGGTAATGACTTAAATATATATATATATATATACAATATTTTAAAATATAAATTATGATATTTTAATTTTTAGTGTTGAAAGAAATTTTAGAAAAAGTTAATCGCCTCCTGATTGAAGTAGCATACATTGATAGAAGACTCAATAGAATGGAGAATAAAATAACAGATCAAACCATTAGAAATCAAAAAAATAATATAAATGAAGAAGCTTTTACATTTAACGCTATTTCATCGATTAATGAACTGCAACTTTTTGAAGAAAATTTAAAAAATGAAGAGTTTTTCGTGAAAATGGTAAATGTTTATTTTTACTTTTAATAAATATAACTATTAACAATACTGAATATTTATAATTATTAAATAATTATGTATATGATTATATATAGTTTGATATATATATATATATATATACTATAGTGTTGTGTATATTTTTCATATTTACATATTTACAAATTTTGTTTTTTATTTTAATAATTTACATATTTCATGTGATATAATAAAAGGCCAACTTAACGAGCTTATATGCTATTAATTGAAAAATTTATTTATTAATTTACGTCATACTATACAAAAGTTACGATAAACGTTTCGACTGTACGACAGTCTTTCTCAATATCCTAATAATATGTTAAAAAATTAATTTAGTCATTTCGACATCATAAATAAATACAACAATTATAAGATTATATGACGAACGCAGTACCAAATTTCTGTTTGTTGGCATGAGTTAGAGCGTCAGATGCTGTTATATTATGTAACGACATTTTTTGTCAACGAACATAACACTTTTTTTAAAAAATTATTTCTTTTTACTTAACATAATCACAATGTGTACTTTTTTAAAAAACAAATCGATATCTGTACACAGATCTGTCACAGATATCGATTTGTTTTTTAAAAAAGTACACATTGTGATTATGTTAAGTAAAAAGAAATAATTTTTTAAAAAAAGTGTTATGTTCGTTGACAAAAAATGTCGTTACATAATATAACAGCATCTGACGCTCTAACTCATGCCAACAAACAGAAATTTGGTACTGCGTTCGTCATATAATCTTATAATTGTTGTATTTATTTATGATGTCGAAATGACTAAATTAATTTTTTAACATATTATTAGGATATTGAGAAAGACTGTCGTACAGTCGAAACGTTTATCGTAACTTTTGTATAGTATGACGTAAATTAATAAATAAATTTTTCAATTAATAGCATATAAGCTCGTTAAGTTGGCCTTTTATTATATCACATATTTTAATTGTATACGAGCCGAAGTTTAATTTATAAAATATATATATTACATATTTCAAATTATTTTAAAGAGGTTTTTTGAGATTGAAAAGCGGAACAAATCTAAAAGATATAATCAAAAACATTTTCAAAATTAATAAAGGATGACATATTAATGTCATACAGTTGGCAAGGAGCTCGAGAAAAAAATGCATTTCGCAATTTTAAAATTGTTGATTTAATTACAGGTAAGACTTCATTAAGTATACATTCGTTATAGTTGTTTTCTGAAATTAACAATTGCTATGATGATAATGTTTTTTATAGTATTATATGTACAGTATTATAAATTGATATACTATATATATTTGTAGCTGTTGTTCGATTACACGATACCGATACAACCGAAGAAATACTTATAAAACTCATGAGTAATTGGATTGTTCAAGCTCCTGCACGTGTTCCCAGAATTACGTGAGTAAATTTTATTATAATTTATTTTTATAATTATTAATATTTATTATAAGAATTAATTATTAATTAAGGTGCTCTTTTAAATGTAATTTGTCTCTAATAATTCTTTATAACATTCATTATATTCATTATTCATTGTTTTTTTATTCAAATTAATATTCAAACAAATATTAAAAGATTTGAAAGATTCTTTGTAATTATATATATATATTTTATAGAAACGTCTTTCTTTTTTATCTTTATTATATTTTTATATTTAACAACAATATTACATATATTAAACATTAAATTTATTAAAACCCCAATCTACATTTCATTCTTCTCGACCAATAAAGCCAAATGCGATGTTATTGCGACAATTAAGAAAGAAAATCTCGGGTTCGATTCCCGATTCAGCCGACTTTCGAACCAATATTTTTCTCTCCTATATCTTTACAGGGAATGTTAAAAGAAAGAACAAGGGGAATTTCTGAAATCCCAACCATAGGATTCAAATTCCTTACTTTCCAAATTTTCTTTCTTTCTTAATTGTTGCAATAACATCGCGTTTGGCTCTATTGGTCGAGAAGAATGAAGTGTAGATTGTGGTTTTAAAAATTAAAAAAGCTGACTTAAAAAGTATTCTTATTATTAAATTTAATGATTGTATCAGAGACAAAGAAAAAACCAAACTAATCAAGCTGATCAACACCAAAACTGATAAAGTGATATTAAAATAAGTACTACATATATATAGATTGATATATATAAACTGATATGATGTGATATTAAAATATAACTATAAAAATAATTATACTATAACTAAAATATACCGTAAAAAATGTTATATAAAAAGTATATATTTTATAAAAATATACATATTATATATATTATTAAATATATAATATTAAAATAAATTAATAAAAAAATAATTTTAAAAAGTTTATGTTATCTTATTTAATTTTAGAAAAAAAATGTATTATATAGATTATTTATTTATATACACATATAGAGCGTTTTCTAGCAAGCGATACAAACATAATATTACACAGAGTATTATTCTATCTTTATTCAATACTAATAAACAACAAAGATAGAATAATTTTCTGTGTAACTCTGTCTGTGTTTCAGCAAGCGACACAGACAGAGTTACACAGAAAATTATTCTATCTTTGTTGTTTATTGGTATTGAATAAAGATAGAATAATACTCTGTGTAATATTATGTTTGTATCGCTTGCTGGAAAACGCTCTATATGTGTATATGTATAAATAAATAATCTATATGATACATTTTACACACGTATTTGCAATATTACAGCTACGTATTAAATATATAATTTATGTATTTAACACGTATCGAATATATATAATCATATATATCTAATATGTAATGTAAATTACATATCCATAGCGCGGACATTTATCGGTATTAAACACATATTTAATACATAATTTATATGAATTGTTATGTATCTGCTATATAGCAACATTTCAAATTTTATCTATTTGCTATGTATCTAAAATCTAAAATGCTGTACGGGTTTAAATTACAGACATTGCCACACAAATTGCCAATTACATGAAACAGACAGAAACGATGTGCGACGAAACAGAGAGTACATGCGTAAACTTGATTAATATTATAAAACAGAAATTAAAATACCTAAACAACATAAAAAATCAAATTGATACGCTATACAAAGGACCTACAAACAAACGTCGAGGACTAATAGACGGTATAGGATCAATAACAAAAACATTATTCGGAATCATGGACGCAGACGATGAAAAACAAATAAATGAACAGCTAGAATTAATAGCAAACAAGCAACGAGTATCCGAACACGCGATTCGAAACCAACTAAAAATAATAAACGCTACAGTAGCACATTTAGATAGACTAGAAAACATAATCGACCATAATGAGAGACTGCTAAAACAAACTATGACCGAAACTTTTACCTTAGAAAAAATAAACGAACATTTCAGGGCAATAGAGGCAATTGTAAATGAACTAATAAAGGATACAGAAAACGTATTAGAATACTTAAAATATATACGAAAGGGCAAAATGCATCCCAGATTAATACCAATAGACGAGATTATAAATAATTTAAAAGATGCAGCAGCACAACTTCCCGAAGGATTGTATTTCTCCTTTAAAATTCGTACAGACGAATGGTTATCGATAGAAGAGAACATTGCGATAACAGCGTATCACGAATCAGATAAAATATATACTATCTTACGTTTTCCTTTAATTGTACAACCGACATATGACATTGTAAAAGCGATAGAATGTCCTACGCCATACATAAATAATGTATATAATTATATTAAAATAAACAACTCAATTATTAAAGTAGATAAGGAATAATTAACGTACGCCATAATAACAGAAAAGAAGTTAGAGCAATGTAGTAAAATAAATACACAATATGTATGCAAACAAAATACACCCATATATTGCATAGATGTAGATGCACCGTGCAAAATCCAAATGTATACACTACGACAACGTTATCAGGATAAATGTAATGTTAGACAATATACCTCGTCCCGCACGATATGGATAACCTTACACCAAGAAGACAGTTGGCTATACTCGACCTCCGCTGAACAGACAATAACTATACGATGCGACGGACGATCAGAAAATAAAGTAATAAAAAACACGGGCGAGATTACATTAAACGAAAACTGTAAACTGACAACAATCGGACACAACATTACAAACGGCAGGAATATCATACAAAAATACCTTAGAAACTTTCCTACCAAATATAAATATAACAATTTCACAAGACGAAAAAGTAGGACAGAAACAGGACACATTAGAAAACATCTCACAACATCGTTTGGAATTGACAAAACTAAGAACCAAAATAGAAACTATAGACAACGACTTACAAAACAACGAACAAAATTTTTATGCACAGAAGCAATTTGTCTACCCAATGACATTTACCGGAACAATAATGACAGTAGCTGCAATATCCATTATAACATGGATAATAATAATAAAAAGAAAAATAAAAACAAAAAACAACCGAAAGTTACAATAAATAATGACTTCGAATAACCGAGATCAATTCTAAGAAGAAGTCAAAGTACTAGAATTTAAGAAACGATTGTAATATACTATACTGTAACGGGAAACCACTATTATACGTAAATTAAGAAATTAAGAACAAAAAACTTTGTACCTCCGTTTTTCTTTTTCAACGGGGGAGGAATGTTATAGTCCGAATGACTATAACTATATTATATTAAATATAGTTTTAATAATAAATTAGTAAGTCAACCATTATGCAATCGTTTGAGAAACGTTCTCACGCTCTCGCAAAGCGCTTATCGCGAAAAGACGCAAACGCGACGGAATATAAGCGTTACACCGAAAACCGCGGATCGCAAGCGAAGAATCAACTTGCTTCGCTTGCACCTAGATAAAAACGTGTGAATAACAATTAGCCAATGGGAGAGCTTTTCTACATCTTCCCCCAAAAGATGTAGAAAAGAGCAGGAGACCACCGCGAACGGAGAACGAGGCGATGAAGTCAGTCGCTAACGAAAATCCGAAAAGACAAGTCGCTAATTAGAACCTAACTAAGAGTCGAAGACAAGCCGCAGAATACAAACTATCACCGATATACAGAGTATATATACCGGTATACAGAGGTACTTCAAACTGATATATGGTATTTCTGAATACTGCGACTTCGGAATACAATTTTATCATATATGATTGATTTTGTTGTTAAATATACTATAAGTTATACTATAAACAAAATTTTTTAATTTTCAAAAATTGAGAAGGGAGGAGAATTTTGAAAAATATAAAATTTTTGAAAAATTTGATTGCACAGTTTTAAAGTACATTAGAAACCATAAAAATGTTGTTTAAAAATTTTTTTATATCTCCTACTGTTTCGACGATATATGCTCAGAAAGATAAAAACCTATTTTTCTTCAAGAGGGTTTTCACCACTTTAACGGCCGTATGGGCACGTATAAAAGAATACGTGTCTCTTATTTTGACCTAGATTACAACATATTCTAAGTATATCAAAATCGGCGAGTGGCACTTGGGTAGTGTTACTTGTGAGACCCAAAATTTTCCGTGTCTTCCCGGAGGCACAACAATATTAATAATATTTTACATACGGCAGCAATGCAAGAAATAATTATATGATATTTGATTTTACAAGTAGATACAACTAAATGATAGCAAAAGTAAACTTCTGTTATTAACTGGTGTAATTGTTATATAACTGTATATAACTTGGAAATTCTAAATAACTTTTCTGCGAGTAATATATAATTATTTCTTGCATTGCTGCCGTATGTAAAATATTATTAATATAATTTAACAAGTCGATACTTAAAGAAATAGGCAATTTATACAAAAAATCAAAAGTATACATTAATCGAAGAAACTCATATATTATCAATAAAATTTCTCTAATAAAAAACAGAAAAATTGTAATAACTATTTAAAAATTATTTCTTTAAATTAATAATAACATAAATAATTATAGCATAAATAATATTAATTAAAATCAGAAAGACATGTGTAATATATGTGAGTTAAAAGAAATTGTTATTTAAAAAAATGTTTTGCGCGTTCTCTAATACTGAAATGTATTTAAAATATAATTCTAATAAAACCTATTTTAATATAAAATATTATATATAATATGCATATTTTATATATAATGTGTATTATTATATATAAAATATATAATACACTTTTTAATAAAATATATAAAATTACTTACACTTAATGTCGTTAATTTTCCTCCTGTCGCCGCCTCCACCGACGATGATGTCATCGTTAATGCTGCCGTCGGCACTGCCGACGCTGTTGCGTCGTGGATTGTGGACACTGTTTCCTAAAAAAATTGCAAAAAATATATATGTAAATTACTGTAAACTAAAGATGACCAGTAAAAAAAGTATGTCTCATTTTATGTCGATAAAAGATCATGACTAATTAAATATAAATCTTATTCGCTCTCGTTTTTGTTTTACATGAACAAAATTAAAGTAAATACTATAGTTAATAAACTAATAAGTTTTAACTAAAGTTTTTACTTTAATTATGTCATTCAAGAATTGTTTGTTAATAATAAAAATAATTTGTAATATAAATTGTTTCAATATAACATAAGAATTTTACTAATATATAATAAATTAGTAAAAAATTATAACGCTCTTATATATTAAAATAAAATTGTAAAATTAATGTAAGAACAGGCCAACTCAAGAGCATAAATTATTAGGATGTTAGTGAATATTATAAATTTTTATTACTTCCCAATTATACCATATTAAAACAATTAAAACATATTAATACAATTAAATCAAACGTTTCGACTGTACGCAGTCATTGCTTGAGTTTTTTAGACCTCTCAATTAAAATTTTGAATAAAAAAATTTATATTGACTGGCATCAGAAAGAAACGTTTTCAGGCAGAGTTTTATCTTATTTTTCTAATCATCCTCAATGCCAAAAAGTCGGAATAATATACAATTTAACAGACAGGTGTTTGCTTCTATCACACCCACAATTTTATAGCCAAAATCTTGAATTAGTGGTCAATATACTCTCAAGTAACGGTTATCCTCTTGATATGATATTCAGCAGCATTAATCACCGAATTAAGCATCTCATTTCCAATGGAATTATGTTGGACAAATATAAACATAAACCAACACAAATTAATAACTTAGAAATAAAAGAAGAAACAAAAAAAAGAATTATAGTTATTCCTTATATCAACAAGATTTCAAAAATGTTTGTCTCTTCGATCAATAAATCTAATACAATGATAGGATATCGATGTTTAAACAAACTCAATAAAATCATAAAAACTCATAAAGATAAGAATCAAGTCTCACATAATTCCAATGTGGTTTAAAAGATCAGTTGCAAAGATTGCAATGCAACATACGTGGGTCAGACAAAGAGACAATTACAGACAAGGATAAAAGAGCATATGAATAACATCAAATTGGATTCAAAGAGACACTCTGTTATCTCTGAACATAGAATTAGAGAACAGCATACATTCGATTGGAATAAAGTTAAAATTTTAGATCATGAAACAAATTACCAAAAAAGATTGATTTCTGAAATGCTACATATAATAGAACAAGAAAACGGTATAAATTTAAAAAAAGACACAGAGTTACTCAGCGAGTCTTATTTGGATGTTCTTGAAAAATTAGTTAACATAGAAAAGAAATAAACAAAATGAGAATGTCATGTAGAAAATAATGTCTTGTAAACAACTTACGATATAAGTACCAAATGTATAACCGTTCTTCATGATGGCGTGTAAAGTGATATGTAACTGAGCAGTGGCGTGAATATTTATAAAGTCATCGATTTAGCAGATTCAATAGTAAGCAATTTTTATTGTATTATTAAAAAAAAAAAATTTCTTAACATTAGTTACTAAAAAATGTGTCATTTCATGTAGAAACGTACAATAATTAAGGGAAACTAAGACAATTCCACGCTTTCAAACGATGGAATGCCAAGAGTTTTTCCACCTTTAAAATCATCATTGGAAATAATCCGCATTAACATCTTGAAATGATCCAAGAACAATATAGTGATATATTCAGCCTCAAAATCATACATGCTACACATCATCAAAAGTTGTAATTGTTCGCATCATCCAAGTTATTTTATATATGATTCTAATTAATAATATGAATTGCAATCGTTCGCATCGTCGAAATGTTTTTTAAAATTTTATAATTGACTAATACTATATGACACCATTGATGAAAACTGCGTACAGTCAAACTACAGTCGAAATGTTTGATTTAATTGTATTAATATGTTTTAATTGTTTTAATATGGTATATATATAATTGAGAAGTAATATAAATTTATAATATTTACTAACATCCTAATAATTTATGCTCTTGAGTTGGCCTGTTCTTACATTAATTTTAAAATTTTATTAATATATTATTTAATACACAAATTGTATTATAATATTACACTATATTTTTTTAAAAACTTTTAAAAAATTATCGTGTTATTTACACATATATATAAATACATTTAAAATAATAATTATTATGTAACAAAATAAAAAAATATTAAATATTAAAATATTAATAAATATTAAATATAGTTTATATTAAAAAATATATTAATCTACAAATAAAAAGGCAATAAAAGCTAATTAAGTTCTATACTGGAATTATATTTGTGAAAAGATTTATAACATAAATTATTAAATATTATACAGAAGTAAATTTGTACGTTTCGGTTGTCTTTTTCAACCTTCTTCAGCACATCAATTAAAAATTAAAAGATTAGTAGAAATTAACAATAAATTATTCATCACTGTCATTATAATAAAAATATACGGAGTCAAGTTATATGCTAACACCCGAGATCAACGCATTTATAAAGCAAGAGCATTTTTAGTATATATTCTATTCCTCACAACGTCATTATATGTCATCGTCGCGAAACAGATCTCTCGCTAATTGTTCTGTTAGAAGGTCGATTGCGAATCTCAATAACAGCCATTGTTAATGTGTCTATAAAATCATAAGTATACGAAAAATTAACATTGAAGATAAGTAAATTAATAAAAATGGATTTACAGTTAAATCGAGTCAGATGTTATATTGTGACGTAAAGGCTTACAGATGTTGATAGCTCGAGATAATAATAACGTATGATTTTTAACTCTCAAAGAGACGACTGCACAACTGAGAAAATAGTTAGTTGTTTATGTTTTTTAACTGTCAAATCTTTGGTAGTCTATGTATAATGTCGTCATTACTGGCAAGCCATCAATATCTGTTTTTAAATTGAGACTGTTATTTTGCCTTTTTATGAATATCACCTCTGAAATCAATCTTTTAATATATTGTGATTCTTTATCAAGTATTTTTACATCGTCCCAACAAAATTCATGATTATGTTTTAATCTATGGTCAGTGATTACCGATTTTTTTATATTTCTGTGTATATTAGATCGATGTTCAGATATTCTAGTAGATAATTTCCTACTAGTCTGACCAACATACGATGCATTGCACTTTATACAGTCTATCTTATATATCACATTGGTGTTTGAAACCTTAGGAATAGGATCTTTATGTACTTTGATATATTTATTCAATTTGTTAAGACTATAAAAAGAGAGTTTAACATTCATATCTTTGATAATGTTTCTATATTGTTCAGTAAGTGTCGGTAAAAATGGGATGTAAAAATACGAGACTTTTTCATTATGGTCATTCTTGTTTGTAAGAATATTTCGTTTTTCTATTAAATGTTTTAGTCTTTGGTTCATAGTGTCAAAAATCAATTTCAGAGGATAATTATTTTCAAGTAATATTTGGATTACTAACTCTAAATTTTCTTTATGAAACTCTAGATTTGATTATAAGAAGGCTCGATCAACTAACCTTATTATCGTACCTCGTTTTTGACTCATAGAATTGTTGTGCCTCCGGGAAGGCACGGAAAATTTTGGGGTTTCAGTCGACTGAAGGATGAGGATCCTAAGATCGGCGGGCGTCTCCACTTTAATTAATTCACTTGTTTATCTGAATAAATCTTTTATTTCACTTATTTCTCGAGTTGGTTTAATTCTGTCTAATCCCACCTGGGTGATTAGTTAAGTATGCTCGCACTTGATAGTTAGATTACAGGTGATAGTTTATATCAGAGCTCGGCAAGAAATGCACATTTCGCCCGATTTTCAATTGACTCCGCCCAGCGCTCTTCCCTTATCTCGACGTCCCGCCTACGAGCCGCGCGAGGCTCAGGACCGTGTCACCTCGCGACTCGCGACCGTATCGTGTCACCGGACCTCGCATACATATTTTTAATAGCTTTCCACATCACCCAAGGGGTACTATATTATCGACGCGTTTTTTTTTAAGTGGTTTCCCCGTTAGGCCTAATCCACTGATGACTGAGACGACTTTTTAATAGCTTTAATTAATTTAAAAGAAGCAGAATTTTAAATATTAAGTGAAATAAAAAATACTTACATTCAGATTCACGACTTTCGGGCTTTTTTACAAGCGACAGCAGGAACGTCGATCTGCATATTGCACGTAGCAAGACGCATAAGACGCGGTAAAGAATTGTCGCTTAAACAAGAACGTTTTTCATTTTTAATAAACTTCATTTTCGAGAAAGAAGTCTCACATAAATATGTGGATCCGAACATAGAATAAATTCGGAGTCCGAAATCTCGAAGCTTGGGGTAGGTTGATTTTTGATAAAACGTTATAAAATTCTGCACCGGTTTCTTGAACCGTTTTCAGAGAAATATCATTTTGTAGGTCACATAATTCATCCCGTAAATTAATCTGCTGTTCTGCGATTGGCGCTGTAAGAGAATTCTCGAAAAGAATTAATTCTGTTCGAAGTTTTTCGAAGCAGGTGAAACGCGTATCGAATTCTTCTATAACAGAATCTACGAAATGAATATTTTTTTTGAAGGTAGTAGATATTAAACTGACTACACTGGCTGTCTATTAGATTTGTTAAACTATATTTATTGACGTTTCGACCATACGGGCTGTGGTCCTTTTCAAATATGGTACATCACAATTTAGCGAGAATGTAAATATTGTTAACTTTTAACTTTGACATAATTTTCGGCGTGTTTATTCGTTAGTACAGTGTGCTCAGTCGTGGCAAGATGACATAAGTGAAACGCAGTTAATTTACCATCCGATCTTAAGTTAAGTCTCACCGGAGCGTACTTTTAAATGTCAATAACGATATGCAGTAACTCATTGTAAGTCTCATTTGTTACATTTCACGTTTTCAATTTAAATGTTGATTCTGATTGCATGTACATTAATTTCTAGAATGCTTCTATTGTAATTTTGAAAAGGACCACAGCCCGTATGGTCGAAACGTCAATAAATATAGTTTAACAAATCTAATAGACAGCCAGTGTAGTCAGTTTAATATCTACTACCTTAGTATTTCATTCCTGGCGAACGAAATTTAATATTTTATTTTTTTTGAAATTACAGCTACTGCCGTGTTCTTCGAAAAGAATCTGGCAAGAAGGAAAATAATGAAAAATGTTGTTATTTAAATCAGATTTAAATAACTGTAATTTGCTTCGGAAAGAATCAACATGACTAACTAATTGGGAAATATTTTGAGTTGGTTTTTGCAGCTTTAAATTGAGAAGCCTAAGTTGATTAGTCATGTCAGTAATAAAGGCAAGTTCGGAAAGAAATGTTATATTTTCTAAAAGAGATATATATTCCTGAAATTTTGGATTGTTAGCTTAAAATTTAAAAGATTTTTCGCACGCATATACGTTGATAACAATCCGCGGCAGGCGCAGCAGCAACCGTCGCGTGGGTGATCGTCAATTGTTTTCAACGTATATGCATGCTAAAAATCATTTGAGCTCTCTACGTCGTTTCTTTCCGAACTTGCCTTTATTACTGACATGACTAATCAACTTAGGCTTCTCAATTTAAAGCTGCAAAAACCAACTCAAAATATTTCCCAATTAGTTAGTCATATATTCATATTTAATTCTTTATTCGTCCCCTAAGGGATTGAAGGCGCTTTTGAAGGAGCGTTCCCCAACCTTACAAACTCTTACAATCTTACTTATATCTACTCTTAACTCTACTCTTACATCTAATTTACAAATAACTTAATTCTACCTTAACCTACTTATCTACTACTTTAGAGAGAGAAAGAGCCGTCCCTACCTATCGCTCCAATTAGTTAGTCATGTTGATTCTTTCCGAAGCAAATTACAGTTATTTAAATCTGATTTAAATAACAACATTTTTCATTATTTTCCTTCTTGCCAGATTCTTTTCGAAGAACACGGCAGTAGCTGTAATTTCAAAAAAAAATATTCATTTCGTAGATTCTGTTATAGAAGAATTCGATACGCGTTTCACCTGCTTCAAAAAACTTCGAACAGAATTAATTCTTTTCGAGAATTCTCTTACAGCGCCAATCGCAGAACAGCAGATTAATTTACGGGATGAATTATGTGACCTACAAAATGATATTTCTCTGAAAACGGTTCAAGAAACCGGTGCAGAATTTTATAACGTTTTATCAAAAATCAACCTACCCCAAGCTTCGAGATTTCGGACTCCGAATTTATTCTATGTTCGGATCCACATATTTATGTGAGACTTCTTTCTCGAAAATGAAGTTTATTAAAAATGAAAAACGTTCTTGTTTAAGCGACAATTCTTTACCGCGTCTTATGCGTCTTGCTACGTGCAATATGCAGATCGACGTTCCTGCTGTCGCTTGTAAAAAAGCCCGAAAGTCGTGAATCTGAATGTAAGTATTTTTTATTTCACTTAATATTTAAAATTCTGCTTCTTTTAAATTAATTAAAGCTATTAAAAAGTCGTCTCAGTCATCAGTGGATTAGGCCTAACGGGGAAACCACTTAAAAAAAAACGCGTCGATAATATAGTACCCCTTGGGTGATGTGGAAAGCTATTAAAAATATGTATGCGAGGTCCGGTGACACGATACGGTCGCGAGTCGCGAGGTGACACGGTCCTGAGCCTCGCGCGGCTCGTAGGCGGGACGTCGAGATAAGGGAAGAGCGCTGGGCGGAGTCAATTGAAAATCGGGCGAAATGTGCATTTCTTGCCGAGCTCTGATATAAACTATCACCTGTAATCTAACTATCAAGTGCGAGCATACTTAACTAATCACCCAGGTGGGATTAGACAGAATTAAACCAACTCGAGAAATAAGTGAAATAAAAGATTTATTCAGATAAACAAGTGAATTAATTAAAGTGGAGACGCCCGCCGATCTTAGGATCCTCATCCTTCAGTCGACTGAAACCCCAAAATTTTCCGTGCCTTCCCGGAGGCACAACAATTCTATGAGTCAAAAACGAGGTACGATAATAAGGTTAGTTGATCGAGCCTTCTTATAATCAAATCTAGAGTTTCATAAAGAAAATTTAGAGTTAGTAATCCAAATATTACTTGAAAATAATTATCCTCTGAAATTGATTTTTGACACAATGAACCAAAGACTAAAACATTTAATAGAAAAACGAAATATTCTTACAAACAAGAATGACCATAATGAAAAAGTCTCGTATTTTTACATCCCATTTTTACCGACACTTACTGAACAATATAGAAACATTATCAAAGATATGAATGTTAAACTCTCTTTTTATAGTCTTAACAAATTGAATAAATATATCAAAGTACATAAAGATCCTATTCCTAAGGTTTCAAACACCAATGTGATATATAAGATAGACTGTATAAAGTGCAATGCATCGTATGTTGGTCAGACTAGTAGGAAATTATCTACTAGAATATCTGAACATCGATCTAATATACACAGAAATATAAAAAAATCGGTAATCACTGACCATAGATTAAAACATAATCATGAATTTTGTTGGGACGATGTAAAAATACTTGATAAAGAATCACAATATATTAAAAGATTGATTTCAGAGGTGATATTCATAAAAAGGCAAAATAACAGTCTCAATTTAAAAACAGATATTGATGGCTTGCCAGTAATGACGACATTATACATAGACTACCAAAGATTTGACAGTTAAAAAACATAAACAACTAACTATTTTCTCAGTTGTGCAGTCGTCTCTTTGAGAGTTAAAAATCATACGTTATTATTATCTCGAGCTATCAACATCTGTAAGCCTTTACGTCACAATATAACATCTGACTCGATTTAACTGTAAATCCATTTTTATTAATTTACTTATCTTCAATGTTAATTTTTCGTATACTTATGATTTTATAGACACATTAACAATGGCTGTTATTGAGATTCGCAATCGACCTTCTAACAGAACAATTAGCGAGAGATCTGTTTCGCGACGATGACATATAATGACGTTGTGAGGAATAGAATATATACTAAAAATGCTCTTGCTTTATAAATGCGTTGATCTCGGGTGTTAGCATATAACTTGACTGCGTATATTTTTATTATAATGACAGTGATGAATAATTTATTGTTAATTTCTACTAATCTTTTAATTTTTACTTGATGCGCTGAAGAAGGTTGAAAAAAACAACCGAAGCGTACAAATTTACTTCTCTATAATATTTAATAATTTATTAAAAAACTCCATCTTCATCTCGACTAAGAGCCAAACGCGATGTTATTGCGACAAATTAAGATTTAGAAATTTTTGGAAAACGAGGAATTTGAATTCTATGGTTGGGATCTCAGAAATTCCCCTTGTTCCTTCTCTTAACATCCCCTGTAAGAAAAAGACGAGAAAAATATTGGTCCGAAAGTCGGCTGAATCGGGAATCGAACCCGAGACCTTCCGCTTGCCGGGCGACTGCTCTTCCAACTGAGCTATTCAGACACTTACAAATCAATATTTCTCTCAATGTTTATAACCCCCCATCCCCCCACCAAGGCGTCGTACCTGGTCTAAACGCAACAAACATTAATAAGAATATTTGTGAGTCAGCTCTCCTATTTTTTAAAAAACTCCATCTTCATCTCGACTAAGAGCCAAACGCGATGTTATTGCGACAAATTAAGATTTAGAAATTTTTGGAAAACGAGCAAGCGGAAGGTCTCGGGTTCGATTCCCGATTCAGCCGACTTTCGGACCAATATTTTTCTCGTCTTTTTCTTACAGGGGATGTTAAGAGAAGGAACAAGGGGAATTTCTGAGATCCCAACCATAGGATTCAAATTCCTCGTTTTCCAAAAATTTCTAAATCTTAATTTGTCGCAATAACATCGCGTTTGGCTCTTAGTCGAGATGAAAATGGAGTTTTTTAAAAAATAGGAGAGCTGACTCACAAATATTCTTTTTAATAATTTATGTTATAAATCTTTTTACAAATATAATTCCAGTATAGAACTTAATTAGCTTTTATTGCCTTTTTATTGGTAGATTAAAATTTTCTAAAAAGCTGTTACAAATTATATTAAAAAATATATGTAAAATTTATATTACATATTGTTTGAAAGAGACTCGGATTCCGTGAGCACGTCCTTGTGTTTGACAGCTATAGGAGTGAAATGCTGGAAGGAAACAACAGAAATCAAAAAAGAAATAGTGCGACCAAATTAAATCACAGTGGACTGTATTTGATGAAAGAATACTCGGTACAATTACAGTGAATCGCGCCCAAAGTTTGACTAACGCGAGAGAACAGCAATCTGCGTGTGTTTTCTCGAGAGATCGACAGTGAAGTGATGCTGGATTTTGCGGGCGACTCGATTCTCACGACCTTCGAGAAGGTTCCGGGAGGCGATTTAGAATTTTCTGTTTGAATCTCCTTACCTTGTGATAACAGCGGGCCTCTCGAAAATCGGAGAATAAAGCCGTCTGTTTTGACAATTATTGTTTGCACACGGGTTCGTTGCCTGTGTGTGTTTTAAGCGGCCGCGGCGCGCCGCCAAAAAAACGCGCGAAAACAAACGCAGGGCCGTGTTGGAGGTGCGGGCCGACCCGCGCACAGTGCAGTAGCAATTAAAGAGCGAATCGATGATTGATGCACAGAGCCCAATTGCATTGCTTACCAGCAGTTACACACGCACACACACACTCCAGTCATTGAATTCGCAACATCCTGCCCGCCTCGTCGTGGCGACGATGTAATCCGCGATTTGTCTTGCGATTAGTTGCGGCGTCGAGGACTGAGTCGCGTGTCGCGCCATCGCGTACGTAGACGGGGGGTATCTTGCACACAGCCCCGTTTGACAGTTGAGGTTATGTTCTCCACAAGCAAGACAACAGCGTGGCATCGAACAACTAGAGTGTTCGCGAAAACGACCTGTTGACGCGGCGATTAATGAGGCAAGAATAAGAGATTTAAGATACGATTTTATGGAGGGTACGAACGTGTTGGCAAAGTTATGTCACTGTTGACAACGTCAGCAATGTTCGAGTCGCAAAAGACCCGTCGTGTTGGGTGTCCACGGGTAGATCCGAATCTGCTGAGTCCGCTGTCGGTAGTGGTAAAATTTTAACCACTGGACGGGTCAGCTCGCCGCCAGCAGTTCGAACTTCCACCACGCAAACTCGTCCGTCCTTGCCGAGGTGCAGGCGAATTATTCTGGCAAGCGGCCAGCGACAAGGTGGGACTGTTTCCCCCTTTAAAAAGCAAAGTTGACCTTCCTTCACTCCTCCGCGCGAAAACCACCACTTTGGACGAGGGGTGAGTCCCTGAAGATACTCGTGACTCTAGCGTTGCCACAAGTGATCACGCATGTTTTGCAGGAGACGCCACCGACTCAGACGTTCAGCCGGCACGTTCAGGAGTGAGAGCTCCGGAATTGCGGTGAGCTGGCCTCCGACTAGGAAGTGACCTGGGGTAAGAGCACTAAGATCTTCCGGATCGTCGGTCAAGGCTTGCAATGGCCTCCCCCTCGTGGGTCACGGCCTTGTCGTGGCGAGGGGGCTCACCCTTTGTAGGAGGATAGTCCTACAAGGGGTGCTAGCAGTGACCTGTACCTTCCGTAGGGAGGTACACTGGCCTGGTGGGGCCAAAGAGCTTCGGCTCGCCACCCTTGGACAGTCACCAAGTGAAAAAAGACCAAAAAACCAACATGGAAAGACGAACTTCGGAAAAGAAGCGTACCGGCCCAAGAGTTTCGGATGCTCCAGAGCCCGGCGGAGAGGGAGGTATAGTCCCGGCCCCCACCCTGTCGTTATCATACGACGGGCAGAAAGATGCCAAAATGGCAGAGCCTGTAAAGGCTATGGAGGTGGAGAGTCCATCTGAATCAGAGGACTCATATGAATCAGAGGGAGAAAAGGAAACAGGCGGCATGTCAACATCACTCATGCTGAACCTGTGTAAGAGGAAATGCTCCAAGGTTCTCTCACGAATTGACGTGGAGCAAGAAGATATGGAAGACCAAGTGACGGTTGAATTGCTCTATGAGGAACTGTCCAAATGGAAAACCCGGTTGGTAAGGGTGAAGGAATACATAAATATCATAGAACATAGAGTGGAAAACAACAAGTGGGACAGTGTAGCCCTGAAGGATGCACGCATGAACCTGAAGGGCAATTCCACTCAGGTGGGGAAGGTTGATATTGGTCTAGATCTCTGGTTACCGAACACCAGTACCAGAGGGACCAATACATAAGAGATAGGCCCTGTAATAATAAATAGGGTGGAGTCTCCTCCTCCATGGGCGACGGAACTGCAAGAGGAAATAAAAGAATTGCGATGCGCCATGAGGGAGGAGATTAGTAGGAACTCCCGTTGGAGAAACCATCTCGCGGAGAAGATGGGAGGAATACGTCCGCATGCTGGAAGAGAAGGGGAAAAAGAAACCGCTGCGGACGGAAAGAGAGCAAAAGGGGCGACGTGTGCGGGAAAGACAACTCGAACTTCGGATGCTCCAAAGAAGAGGAGAACGAGTCGAAAGGAAGAAGGCGATGAAGGAGGAGCCTCTCTAACTTGCGACAGTTCGACACCGGATCCAAAAAAAAAGACTGAGGTCCGGAAGGAGGTGTGGTCTGAGGTTGTTTGTCGTCGTAGGCAAAAGGAGGCGACGACGCCAAGAGAGCTCGAGACCAACAGGAAAGACCGGATTGGAGATAAGAAGAAAGCTGCCTGTGTCCTGGACACATGTGGCGGCGGTGCACCTCGACCGTGGACAGGAGCTCCCGCTGCTATCGCTGCGGGGCTCCTGGCCACATTGCTCGGATCTGCTGCGCCGGCCCGCGATGTCCGCTCTGCGCGGACCTGCGCCGGAACGCGGGGCACGACCTGGGGAGGCAGGAATGTTGTCAAATGCCTCCCACGGGGGTAGGGATGTCGGGCCGTGGGTCCGCTGGTGCTCTTTTGACCTGGGGGTCGAATTGGAGGCCGCCGGATGCGAGTGGCCTGGCGTCCTTGCGCCCTCTGAGGGAGGGTGCGAGGAGACGGGGGGACCTTGTTTGGCTTAGCCGAATGAGATCCTCTCTCTGTGGGGGCGTGGGCCGCCTGGCCGGCGGTCGTGGGGCTTAGGTCCCTTGGCCGGAGGCGGGGCGGCCCTCACTCCCGGGGTGCCGGCCCCCTCTCCTTCCTGTAGCGGGAGAGGGGTGCTGGTTTTTTTCCCTGGAGGCGGGGGCCGGACCTCAATTCCCTTTGGGGATGGGGGACCCCGCCGCCGGGGTTATGGGGGTTAGCGTCGTCGGATTTTAGGGCCCAGCGTCGCTGACCGCCCACGCGTAGGAGAGCGGGGACGCTTGGCCGCTTGCCCGCTCGCCGGCGACTCGCAAGAGTTGGCTGGCGGGGGGCGGGCGGCCTTGCGCCCCCGTCCAGCCGGGGTCTCTTCAAGGAGAGACCTCGGCGTTAGCGCCGGATGCTGATGGCCAAACCCTGACCCCCTCGGGGAAGGGAAAGCTGCCACGGTACCCGGCAGTGGGGGGGGATTGCGGGGGTCCAAGCTTTGGCTTGATCCTTATTGCACGCGGTGCCCCTTCTGCGAGGGAGCGAGGGTCTGTCGCCCTCCCACCGACAAAGACGCCCAGGGTCGGGCGTTCTCGGCTGAAGGGAGCAACCTTTGCTAGAAATGTCACCCCCCTGGGGGTGATTTCCCTGAGAAGGCCCCCTCGGTTGGAGGTCGAACTCGGCTACCCTCTTGGGTGCCGGGGGAAACACCAACCGGGAGAGCGGGGGGTGACGGCTCGAGCGGGATACTCGAGCCGTGACCCCGCCCCCCAAAACACCCGGGAGGACGCGGCTTGGGATTGATACCGCCCTGCGCCGCAAACGCGAGAACCCGCACTTGCGGTGGAAGGTGTCGCCTTCTGCAGCACTTTCCTCAGGAAGGATATAGACGGGGGGACGGACCAGACGGCACGGGATACCAGCATCCTGGCCGTCCCCTATCAACGCCCGCGAAGGTATCCGTAGTGGTTTTAGTGTGGTAGGTCTTGCGCCCCCCGACCGATCTATTCGTGGATCGGCCAAGGGGAGCAAGAAGTCCCACATAACCACCCGTCCTCTACCCGGAGACGGGGGTATCCATGAGGATTTCCACTACAAAACAAAAAGAAAAGCCTGCAGTAGTCTGGAGTTGAAGCAGGCTTCGACCTCTGCGAGAAGCGTGCTGAGCTCCTCAAAGGTAAGTTTTATTTCGCCAATGGTTCTCCGCAGATGATGTTTTACCGCTTTCACCGCCGCCTCCCAAAGCTCCCCAAAGTGAGGAGCTGAAGGTGGATTAAAGATTCATCTGATGCTCTTGCTCGCCAATTTTCCGGCTATCGAGGTCATCTCGGCGCCCGCGGCCTTGAAGAGCTGTCTAAGTTGATTGTCAGCACCGACGAAATTTGTTCCGCAGTCGCTGTAGACAGCTTCGCACAGGCCCCGACGGGCAGAGAAGCGACAAAAGGCAGCGATGAACGCGTCAGCCGAGTAGTCGCTAACGACCTCCAGGTGGACGGCGCGGCTAAAGCAAATGAAAACGACCAGAAAACCTTTATGCGCCTTTTGCCCGCGTCCCTTTGATGTTCGTAGCCAGATGGGGCCAGCAAAGTCGACTTCTGTGTGCAAGAATGGTCGACTGGGCGTCACTCGCTGTCGCGGCAGATCGCCCATCATCGGTTGAGAAGCGGCCGCCCGCTATCGCACGCATGGCAGGCACCGATGTATGTGCCGGCGAACTAGTTGACGACCTTGTGGGATCCAGTAGCGCTGACGAATGTCCGCCAAAGTCGCCTGGACTCCCCCGTGCAGTGTCCGTCGATGACAAGAGTCTACGATCAGGTGAGTAAGCCACGATTCCGGTGGCAGGATGATGGGGTGGCGTTGGTTGCTGTTGAGCACTGAATGTTTCAGCCTTCCTTGTACTCATAGGATCCCTTTGCCGTCCATGATAGGAGTCAGCTTCCGGAGTGCGCTTCGAGCGGGCAGCGGGCGGCCAGTACGGACGCTCTTCAATTCCAGCCAGAAGTTCGTGCTCTGCACAACTCGAATCCACTGGGACAACGCTTCTGCAATCTCTCCGGACTCAAGATGTCGCGGGAACCTTGCAGCCCTTTGGCCAACGGAGCGTTGACGGCCTCGCTCTTGCCAGTGCCAGATCTAGGCGGAGACTCGGAGCAAGTGACGGAGGCTCGAAAAGCGGCGCAGCTTCCCTGGCTCATGAGCGTCGGTGGCCGCGAGGCATCGTGCGGGGCGCTGCTCGGCAACGACGTCGAGTAAGGAGGCTTTGTCATCGGTCGGCCATGCGGTTGAATCTTCACGTAAGTAGCTGGGGCCACTCCACCACAATAGATGCACCAGCAACTCGCCGGGTGACACTCTTCGTAAAGCGCAGTCAGCGGGGTTTTTTCGGCTGGGTATGTGGCGCCACTTTGTATCTGGGTTGGTGTGTTGAATTTCTCCAATCCGGTTCGCTACATACGTGATTCATCTTGTCGGATGCCCGCGTATCCAACTGAGCGTTACTGTCGAATCTGTCTACAGGTTGACGGCCAGAGGCTTCAGGCCCAGCAAGACTCTCATGTGCTCATCCAGTTTGGACACCAGGGCTGCAGTACACAACTCCAGTCGGAGTAGAGAGACTCGCTTGAGAAGAGCAACCTTCGTTTTGGCCGCGATCAGCGTAACTATTGGCGTGGTGTTGCCCAATGCTTGGAAGTACACGACGGCGGCGTACGCGCGCTCGTAGGCGTCTGAGAAGCCGTGGAGCTCCAAGTCTGATGTGAGGACGTCGCACCCAAATCAGCGTGGCAGCCAAACACCTTCCAGCAGCAGCAGTTCCTCCTTTAAGGCCTTCCACAAAGCGGCTTCTGCTCTGGCCGGGGGCGCGCCCCAATCAAGCTGCTGCAGCCAGGCAACCTGAATGAGCAGCTTCGCTCTTACCACTATGGGGTCTAGCCAGCACAATGGATCGAACAATCGAGCAGTTCGAGACAGTACGGTTCTCTTTGTAGGTGAGACTTTGGGTCCTCGTCGCACTGACAAAGCAAGGGTGTCCCTCCGGACTCCAGTGCAGCTCCAGCACCGAGTGATCGACCGTTGGCAGTTGAGCGACGGTGGCTGACCGTAGGAGATGCTCGGTCGGTATCTCTTCCAACAACGTGGGATGACTAGCGGCCCACTTGCGTAGCGGAAAACCGCCCGCCTTGCACAGAGCGGATACCTGAGAGGTTAGTTCTCGCCCCTCATCCAGGTTGTCGGCTCCGGTAAGTATATCGTCTACATAGATGTCGTTTCTCAGTACAACGGCTCCCAAAAGAAAGCGCTTCTCCTCGTCGAACGTAAGCTGGCGGAATACGCGAATGGCAAGATAAGGGGCGCTTGCCAGGCCGTAAGTGACGGTGTTGAGTAGATAGTCTGATGACGGATTGTCTCCCCATAGGATCCGCTAAAGGTGCCGATCGTCCGGGTGCACCATGATCTGCCGGTACATTTTCTCCACATCAGCGACGAATGCATAGCGGTGCTGCCGCCAACGTGTGAGAACGTCGGCGAGTGCAGGCAGCAAGTTAGGACCGGCGAACAGGAAGTCGTTCAGGCAGGAACCGGCGGCCGTACGTGAGGACCCGTTGAAGACCACGCGAATTTTTGCATCGGGACCGCAACCCTGCAGTACCCCGTGATGCGGCAGGTAACAGAGTCGGATGCCCGGTTCTGGCGGTGGCCCGATGGCTAACGACATGTGGCCGAGCGACTGGTACTTGGCCATAAAGATTCAATACTTGGCACCAAAGTCGGCGTCACGGGCGAACTTCCTTGACATGACGTCCTGCATGCGAGATGCGGAGCGGCGTGTCGGCGTCAAGTCAGGCAAATCAGGACGCACGGGCAACCGCACTTGGTAGCGTCCGTCGCCTAGTAGCTCGTGTGTTCGCACGCGATTTCGTCTTTGGTTAAGAGCAGCGCGACTCGAGGGACCTCTTCTGCCTCCCAGAAACGACGCACGAGTTCAGTGAGCTCGTCTCCGGCGGAACACTGGAGAGATGACGCCGAATTTGCGACGTGACCGACGCCCACGCTTCCGAGCAACACCCAGCCGAGGAGAGTTTGCTGCGCGATTGATTCCGACGACCCTCCACGGTGGAGGTCGGGCAGCACAATGCTCGCGTACGCGTTGGCTCCAAGAAACAGCTCTACTATATCTCGACGGTGGAACTCCGGGTCGGCGAGCTCAAGCCCACTGACGTGCGGCCACGACCGAGGGACGCAACTCGATGCTCCGTCGTAGACGGTAAAGCGCGGAAGCACCAAGGACGCCACGGTTAAGGAAAAGTGGCCTGCCCGATTGGACACGGTTACCGCCACACGACCTCGCGAAAAACCGGTCTGGACGCCACCAACACCAAATATGACCATGGACGAAGGCGTTCGAGTGAGACGGAGATGCTGCGCGAACAACTCGGCGATGAGGGATGTTTCCGATCCTGGGTCAACGAGCGCGCAAACGAGATGACGAGCACCGACGCGATCGGTCACTAACACACGAGCTGTGGCAAGCAAGATTGGCCCGCACTCCGCGGTCGGTTGTTTCGCAACGTGCACGGTTGTAGCGGCGGTGAAGTCAGCTGCAGGCAAGGCCACTGCAGTGAAGATGTCGTGCAGGGATGTGTGATGACGCCCCGAACACTTACCACAAATCTTCGCTGAGGTGCAATCTCCAAGGAGGTGGCGGCCTAGGCAATTCCAACAGCGATGGTGAGTATTGGCAATTTCACGCTTCTCCTGTACAGCTTTTCGTTTGTAGATGTGTGCTAAGTATGCTAAGAAATATTCTTTCTTGCACAGTGGGCAACAGCGACTGGACTCCGGTCCTTTGCCCCCTACGTGACTGGAGCGCGAGGATCTTTGCGCCTTGTCCGACGTTCTGCTGGATGCCTCAGTAGTGACTGCCTGGAGCACTTTCTGAGTCATGAGCTGCTCTTGCAGAAAGTCGCGAAGCTCATCGTAGGTAGGTGACTTCGAAGATTTCCCGAGTGAGCTCTCCCATTTACGTCGCGTTTTCGAGTTCAACAGCTCAACCACAAGGTGCACGAAGAGGTCCGATGAGTTGCCAATGGGGCGACCTATGCCCTTCAGGGTTCCAACGGTGGAGATGATCCCGTGAAATATCCGACGGAGGTCTGAGGCGAAGATACTCTTCAACCGCGGCAGCGACGTCAAGACTGCAAAATAAGCTTTCACCAGGAGCCTCTGGTTTTCGAAGTGGTCAGAGAAAGTAGTCCAGGCGCGGTCGAAATTGTTCTCTGTTGAAGGTAGGTTGCGAATCAGCTGTTCGGCATCGCCCTTCACGCTTGTCTTTAAGTAGTGCATTTTCTCCACCTTGGACAGTAAACTCTTCTCGCTGACAATGGACTGAAACAAGTGGACACAGCAGAAGGCAGGCCACTCCTCGAACTTGTTCGAGAATTCCGGAAGTTGAATTCGTGGCAGAGTTTTGCGAGAGGTAGCTGGCTCAACCGGTGCGGGTTTTTTCGCACGCATCACGGCCGGCGGTGCTGATGTGAGCTCTGCCTCTAGGTCTAGAAGCTTGGCGCGCTGCTGGATATACGCGATCTCGGCGTGAGCTTCCAGGTCGAGCGCAACGTAATCACTTGATGCCAAGTTGCTGCCAAACTCGGTTTGCAAGCGATCATGTTGTTTCTTAAATTTCTTCCATTTGATTCCAGAGCCGACCGTGCGGACTGAACCACTGAGATGCTCATCTTGGCCTACCCTAGCTTTTTCAAGTTCTCACAGCAGCGAGCAATGCGCGCATAAAAATCTTGTTGCGAGGCGATTAACCTTTCCATTTTGATTTAGGTTGCACGTGCACGTTTCCACTTCAGCACTGAACGACAGCAATCGCGGAACTGCCCGGCGCGATGAGACGGCTGAGATCCGGCTCGAAGGATTAGAAATGTTCGAAAGAGACTCGGATTCCGTAAGCGCGTTCTTGTGTTTGACAGCTATAGGAGTGAAATGCCGGAAGAAAACTACAGAAATAAAAAAAAAATTATGCGAGCAAGTTAAATCACAGTAGACTGTATGTAATGATCCCTCAGGGGCACTACAGACTCATCCCTGTAGTGTACGGGTGTCGCAATCCCGAGGTACCCGAGCTGGAGTGTCTGGTGATGGATGAACGGGGTGTGATGGGCCCTAAAAAGGACTTGTCCACTGCACTAGGTGAAGGAAAACACCGAAGATAACACCCGGGGGGAGGCCCCGTTAGCTGAGTAAGGCAACCTCCTAAGGGGAAGGAAAACCCCCGACAGAAAAAACCAATTTCTTTTCAGATATCATGAGCGGTTCCGAAAAGAAGGTGAACGTCCCGGGTTCGGGTACCGGGAACCGGCGTGGGGGGGTGTAGGCCTGGCTCTCCCCTCGTCGTCATCGAGCGACAGGTCATCCGCGGATTTGCCGGCTGGGTCCGCGGATGGGAAAGTGACAGCGCCGAGGAGCAGGACGGTAGACGAAGTGGATGACCAACTCATTCGACTGACCATTGCCTGGGAGGAATTAGGCGAGGATGACGATCCGGATAAGCTCGCGATCGAAATCCGGCATGTTCTCCAAGACGAGAACGTTCGCGCCTTCCGATGGCTTGGTATATACAAGCGCCTGAAGAAGTACCTTCGAAGGTATTCGAAGAAGTGTGCCTCAGAGGACAGGCGTGCCCTAGAGACGGTGCAGGAGGAACCTGACCTCCGCAACAACGAGGTAGAGGAGACTCGTGGGGACTCACCGACCCATGAGGTGAGCCAGCTGGGCGATGATGCGTTGGGCGTTGCCTCTGCCTCCCCTGGGAGGTCTGATGGCGCGCTTGACGTGTCGGAGCCTGGCATCTTCCATAGCCCGGTGGAAGTCTTGGACAGGGAGCAGGTCCTGTCAGAGGAGATCCGGAGGCTTGAGGGGCGCATCAGCGAGTTGGAGGTGAGCAACCGAAAACTCCGTGAGGAGTTGGAGGTTGTTCGCGGTGCGATGGCTCCCCTGCCTCCCTCTTCTGGGGAGAAGGAGGCGCCTCCTGCAAAGAAAAGGTCACGGCGAAGGCGGGACAGAGAAGTGGTCTCTGAGCCAGAATTTTCTGGTAAGGAGACCACCTCTGAGGTGCGGAGGACTCTGTTTGAGTCCTCCTCTGAGGCGGCTTCGGGGGGGGATCCACACCAGCAGCTTTTAGCGCGGGTGAATCTCCTCATCGAGAGGCGCATAAGTGGGGCGCTTGAGGACCTGAGGAGGACCGTAGAGTCACTCAGGTCCTCTTTGGTTTCCCGGGGGAAGGGGACAGGGTCGTCTGCCTCTGCCCCCCCGGTCAAGGAGGTTTCCCCCGTCCTCTCTGCGCATGTGCGTGGGAGACGGGGTCGTGGCGCAGGAAGGAAGGTTTCCTTCCCGGGGCTCGGGTCCTCGTCCCCGTTGGTGACCAATTCGGCTGCCGGGGGGGTGGGGGGCCCGGGTCCTGGGGGGATTAGTGTGATGGGCCCTGTGGCTGGGCCGGGTGCTCGGCGTGACCGGGTGGCGCGGGCTGCACGCGTCCCGAGCACTTCGGCGGTGCGGCTGCTTTCAGCGGGGGGTAGGTCCTACGCGGACATATTACGAGAGACCAAGACCCGTGTTGACCCTGGGGAGCTGGGCATTGGCCCAATGTCAATGCGGTTCGGTGCGACTGGGGGCCTGCTTTTGCAGGTCCCTGGAAAAGGCACGGCGGAGAAGGCGAACCTGCTCGCGGATAGGCTGCGGGGGGTCTTCTCAGAGAAGGATGTGGTGGTCTCCCTTCCCCGGAAAACCATGGAGCTTAGGTTTCGTGGGTCTATGGGGGAGGGGATCACCACACGCAAGGAGGTTTTGGAGGCATTGGTGTCTCTGGGGGGATGCAGCGCGGAGGATTTCCGGGTCGGGCTGATTCGGCCTCTGCCGCGGTCCCCTTGGAGCACCCTGTGGATGCGCTGCCCGGTGGTCGTCGGCCGGAAGGCCTTACTGGCGGCAGCCTTAAGATAGGTTGGAACACCCTTGGGGTGGAGCTGCTTCGCGCCCGCCCCTTGAGGTGTTTCAGATGCCTCAAGTTGAGACATGCGCGCGTGAACTGCACGTCCGACGCGGATCGCTCGCGGTCTTGTTATTGCTGTGGTGTGGAGGGACACCTAGCGGCGGGGTGTGTCGCCACCCCTCACTGTCCAACTTGTGCGGACGGCGGGAGGTCGGCTGACCATGTTCTGGGTGGGCGGGGGTGCGGTTCGCTCCCCCCTCCGCCCAGGCAAAGCACTACCGGGGCGAAAGACAGGCGCCAGGCTCCGGGCCGTCCCGATGGGGGACGGCCTTTGGAGACCGAGGCTGCCTCGGCGTGCACGCGGGCTCCGGGGCCTTCTGCTGGGAAGGCTCCCGATAGTCCCGAGTGGATGGGGGTGGACTGCAGTCTGGGGCGGGGGAGGTCACGGATAAGTTGCTCCCCTGTGCCGGGCTGCAGCTCTGCTCCCAATGTTTAGTGTTGTTTTGTCAATTTGTCGTAGTGTGTAGCGGTGGGTGCGGGTGGGTTCCGGGGGGATGCCGAAAGGTGACCCCGCGGTCTCCCTGTCCCGCTAAGTTTATGTCTTGTAGGTAGCGGCGATAGGTGTTTGAGTGCCGGGGAGGTTGCCGCAAGGTGACTCCGCGGCCTCTTCACCTGCGCCAAGTTCATGTTGTTTGTTGTATCAGTTCTCTCGTCCTTCGTCCATAGGTGGTGTGAACATCATGCACCACCTTTACCTGTGGTCGGCCACTGTGCCTTCGTTGTTGGTCCTTAGAGGGCTGAGCCTGTGGCCCTTACTTGGGTTTTGTTTGTGGATGTGAATGTCTGTCCACTTAGTTGGTGGCGTCCCGTGACGTCTTAAATGTGGGGTGGGCGGCTGCGGCCGTCTCACTTACCGGGTTCGGCAGGGAGAAAGGTGGGGGCCCCGATCCCATGGCACGTCAACCCAGGGAAGTCCGGGGGGAGCTAGTAGCCCGGCTCCCTCCGATGCCCTTTCGGGGCAAGGGTATTGTCTTCTCCGAGGGGATGCCTGTAGTGTCCTCTCGGGGGGATGTGTCCTACCTACAGGACGCCGGTCGGGTGTCCACCGTGAAGTAATGCTAACGCGGTTCCGCGGTGGACATAACCCATACGACCAGGGGCTTCAGTCAGGTTTTAGGTCGGTCCCCCGTCCGATAGTCCCTCGGGATACTACGGGCGGGAATCCACCACGAAGCCTCCTGACCCTCCCTCAGGGGTCAGGACGGCGAAGTTTGGTTTAGGCAAATTTCCTGACTATAAAAAAAAAAAAAAGACTGTATGTAATGAAAGAATGCTCGGTACAATTACAGTAAATCGCGCCCGAAGTCTGACTAACGCGAGAGAACAGCAATCTGCGTGTGTTTTCTCGAGAGATCGACAGTAAAGTGACGCTGGATTTTGCGGGTGACTCGATTCTCACGACCTTTGAGAAGGTTCCGGGAGGCGATTTAGAATTTTCTGTTTGAATCTCCTTGCCTTGCGATAACAGCGGGCCTCTCGAAAGTCGGAGAATAAAACCGTCTGTTTTGACAATTATTGTTTGCACACGGGCTCGTTGCCTGTGTGTGTTTTGAGCGGCCGCGGCGCGCCGCCGAAAAAACGCGCGAAAACAAGCGCAGGGCCGTGTTGGAGGTGCGGGCCGACCCGCGCACAGTGCAGTAGCAATTAAAGGGCGAATCGATGATAGATGCACAGAACCAATTGCATTGCTGACCAGCAACCACACACGCACATACACACACTCACACACTCCAGTCATTGAATTTGCAACACATATAGTAAGTGATAGTATTATAAAACAAGATCAATACAATAAAAAATAGAAGTACAAAATACAGCAGAATTTATAGAATTAAAATGATATACAAATGATGAAAAATTACCATTGTTATGTATCCAAAAATGATATCTTTCATCCGTCTGTAGCGAGAATCTATATAAACGTTTTCCATGCACTCTCAAACTCGTACAGTCTTTATACAATTATCATAAAACGAATTTATTCGGCACTGATTTGACATTTTTTAAAATAATTATTTACTTTTAGCTATTTATTTTTATTAATTATTTTATATTAAATTTTTAATAAAAGCTAAATATTTTGCACGTAAACGCATAAAAAACAACACGTTATATAACAAAAACTATATTTAAAAAATCTTTTATAGATATATATATATATATATCTATATAAATAAAAATGTAAATGTTTGTTTATTCAAAATCTCAAATCTCCGAAAATTCTTCACCGATTGCTTTGGAATTTTGACACAACGTTACATTTGAATACGCGTGTGTTTTTATATATACTTACTATAGATGTCTCACCTGTGACAGGTAAATATGGTAAGTGCGGTATCTGTTGTACGTAAAAGCAAAACACACTATACTAAATATTTTATGATTCCATTTTGTGTGACATTGCGTTGAAATTGACCTGTCGTTTATCATAGCGTTCATCTCATGAGTATAGTTTATTTTATTTTTTTTTTCATTGTTTTTTATTTCCTTTTTTTATATTTTTTTTCTTATTTTTTAGTGCAATTGACAGTGGAATTGAACTGTATCGATTGATCTGCATTTGAATTGAAATATTTTGTTAGTATTTTTTTTTCTCTGCTCTTTAGTTTGTGTTTTTTCTTTTTTTATTTTTTGCAATTTATGTTTTTGTTATAACTTTCTTTCTTCCTTTTTAGTGCAATCCATCTGCTTTAGTTTATCAAAATAATGCCTTGCAGAAAATCAAACTTAGGTCGTCGTACTCGCGGAGCGGAAGCAGTGCGACAAGTAATTGCAAATCAAACTGAGGAAGAAGGAGCATCAGCAAACGAGCGAAACAGACAAAGAATAGCTCAAATACGGGCCGAGGAAGCAGCAGAGCGACGTACAGCCAGACTTGAGGAAGCACGGTTGCGATCACGGCAATCACGTTCTGCAGCTTCAGATCTGCTTCGTTTTCAACAGAATGAACGCGACATGCTGAGAGTGGCTGAAAGATGTCAAAAAGAAACAGCAGATTAACGTCATACATGACTCCGTGCTCAGCAATCACGCAATTACAATCGCCTTGCATTCCAGTACAACCCAGCTGATGATTATAGTTTGAGCCAGCATGTTTTCATCGGCACTATGACTACAGTGTGTCCTTATTGCAAGGCTCTAAAATTTAATGGAGAAACGAAAGGAATGTGTTGCGCCACCGGAAAAATTAAACTGCCTTAACTTGGAGAACCGCCAGAGCCATTAAAAACTTTGCTTGCCGGATATACTGCCGAATCAAAACATTTTTTATCTAACATCAAGAAATACAACTCATGCTTCCAAATGACGTCGTTCGGCGCAGAAATCGTAACATCTCAATTCATGCCAACTTTCAAAGTCAAAGGACAAATTTATCATAAAGCCGGCTCCCTGTTTCCATTCCCAGATGGCCAACATAAATTTCTACAAATATATTTTATTGGTGATAGTAATGATGAATTGAATGCACGCTACGGAATTTCTACCGGCATAAAAAAGTCCATCGTTTCTCAACTGCAAGAACTTTTTCACAAAAAAAACAATTTAGTACGTTTGTTCAAAATAGCAATTGACATGATGCCATCTGATACACACAAGATTGTTATTCATGCTGACAAAACGCCTGTTGGAGAACATGTGCGAAGAGATTCAGTGCTCCAACTATAGACAAAGTGACAATTGTTATAGTCGGAGATCAATTCCAACCTAGAGATATTGTTCTTTATCGGAGAAACGATCAATTGACAAAAGTTGCAGAAACCCATTGATGCTACGATGCCCTGCAATATTCAATCATTTTTTAGAATGGTGCCGATGGATATCACTTCAACGTTGAGATGATTAATCCAGTCAGTGGCGAAGAAACAAATAAGAAATGCAGCGCAATGAATTATTATTTATACTTATTATAACGATACAGCCCGCGCCGCAAAGCCCGACGATACGAAAACATCAAAAGACCCGATAAGTCGCGCGAGAAAGTACATTTGAATAATACTTTCCCCCACGATCCGTACCAATTAAAAAGTTACCGAAAAATTACGACGGCAGACGGAAAATCTCGAACATACCCGAACGACCGTATAAAAAGCCCGGGAAAATCGAAACGAGACATTCCGCTCCGTCTTAGGACGTCTACCGCTCCGGAAAACGCCACGACAAGCTAAGAAAGAAGAGATCGGGGGTACCCTGTCTCGTGTGGATGCGCACCCACTTCCTAAGCTGCTCCGAGCGTTTCCTCTCTGAACCCGCTTCTCGCATTATCCACCTATACGATCGGCCAAGATAAACCAGAGGTTGGGCGTTCTCTGCCTCTGTCGGGAGCTCCCGCGGCCGATCGTCTACTCCAAAAAATAATAACGGAATCCCCGCGACGCGGATACTTCGAATCGACCACCGATTTCACCGAAGGGAAAACAGAGCGTCAACTCTCTCACCCGTCTGCGCGCGCGAGAGAGAGAGCGAATACGCGATCATAACGGGACCGCACCGCGCCTCGGACCGCGCCGCGTTAGGCAACCAAATATAAACACGACTGTGAGACTTTAAAGAGCCGTTCCTTTAAAGTCCCGAATTACGATCGCCGACGCGAAATAAAGTTATTATTTCCGCAGTGCATTACATGTCACGGAAACAATAATCGGCGCATTTGTTACAGCACCGATACACGATTCCGACGCCGACACGTACCAACAGGACCCGCGCCGATCCATCTGACACGCATTCATTTTTGCACACAAATACACACGTTTAGCCAAACACGCACGGTATCATCCACTCGACATAAATTGTTATCGACGTTTGCGTTCACGTGCATTTTTACTCATGTTCACACACACTCACCGTCATCCACACGTCACACCTTTATAAAATCATCCACGCCTTCGCACATCCAGCGATATACATATATTACGCAAACACACACACACATACACACAAACACACACTTGTATATAGCACACAGAATAAACATTCGTTAAATTTATACCCCGTGTCGCACGCTTCTTGAATTTAACCCTTTCCCGAACCTTGTGATTCCGGTTGAGCGATCCGGCCGCACCGGGAAAGCGGTCCGTTATATTGATTAATGATTCGAGAAAATGAGAACAATTACATTTTGAAATGCCGTTTAATATTTAACGTTTAATATTCATCCATTTAAATCAGACCAAGCTTCAATCTGAAGAATACGTTCATTTGCGAGATGCAATTGTAAATGACGGTAATACAACTAACGTTGGAAAACTAACGATTTTGCCATTTTCATATACAGGCAGTTCACGTCATATGCATAAGTACGCTCAAGATGCAATTGCGTATGTTTGTCACTACGGGCGTCCATACCTATTCATTACATTTACATGCAATCCAGCTTGGAACGATATACGACAGCTCTTACTTCCTGAGCAATCGCCGGTGGATAGGCACGACATTACAGCACGTGTTTTCAGACAGAGGCTGAAATTGTTCATGAATTTCATAATAAAACGTGAAGTGTTTGGGTCTGTGCACTGCTGGATGTACTCAGTAAAATGGCAAAAGAAAGGATTGCCACACGCACATATACTAATCTGGCTCTATAACAAAATTACCTCAAACGAAATCGACGATGTAATATGCGCTGAAATACCCGATGCCAACGTTGATAAGGATTTGCATAAAGTTGTGACAAAAAATATAATACATGAACCTTGCGGTACACTGAATCCAAATTTACCATGCATGATAGACGGAAAATGTTGTAAGCGATATCCTCGAGCATTAGTATCTAACACAGTTACAGGAAACGATGGATATCCTTTATACAGAAGATCAGCAGAAGATGGCGGTAAAGTAGCAACTATACAAATGCGATTTGGTGACATCGAAGTAGATAACCGGTGGGTTGTTCCATATTCGCCTTTGCTATCAAAAACATACAAAGCACACATAAACGTGGAATACTGTAACTCCGTTAAATCGATCAAATACATTTGTAAGTACGTGAATAAAGGCAGCGACATGGCAGTTTTTGGCGTGCAACCAGAAAGTGAGAAGAATGCGGTCATACATATCGATGAAATCGCACAGTATCAGGCTGAAAGATACATAAGCAGCAATGAATGGCGAATTCTTTCATTTCCCATACATGAACGAAGTCCAGCTGTTGTTCACTTAGCAATACATCTAGAAAATGGACAACGCGTTTATTTCACACCTGCAAATGTGCAACAAATAACCCTCAATCCACCGGCTACAACGTTAACTGCTTTCTTCACGTTATGTCAAAATGACGCGTTTGCGAAAACACTGCTATATTCGGAAGTACCTACGTATTACACATGGAATGCGAGTAGAAAATCATTTGAACGACGCAAACGAGGAGAGCGAGTCGACGGAAAACATATTCAAAGAAACTACCATAGGCAGACTGTACATCGTGCATCTCAATCAAGATAAATGCTTCTTTCTTTGCATGCTGTTAGAAAATGTGCGCGGTCCAACGTCTTTCCAGCAATTAAAAATTGTTAATGGCGTTACACGTGACAGTTCCGCAGTGCATGTCAAGCTCTGAATTTATTGGAGAACGACTCATACTGGGATGTATGCATTAATGACGCGTGCAACACATCACATCCAAATCAAATTTGTGCATTATTTGCAATCATATTGACCGCCTGCTCTCCTTCATCTCCAACAAAGTTATAAAAATTTAAATCGCACATAGCTGAAGATATTTTCCGTCGAATACGCACGGAAAATTCAAATATTAACATGGATTTCACCGCAGAAATGTACAACAAAGCGTTGATAATGATTGAAGATTTGTCCTTACAAATCGCGAACAAAATTCTCAATCGATTGGGAATGCCATCACCGAATCGATCTACTGCTGCTTCGTTTGATGTAGATTTGCGTCGTGAGCAAAATTACAACACGGGAGATCTATTGTCGTATGTGCAATCAAATATTCCTAAACTGACGCTTGAACAAAAAGGCATTTACGATAAAATAATGCAAACTGTCAATAACGGGATTGGAAATATCTTCTTCTTAGATGCGTTAGGAGGAACTGGTAAAACGTTCCTGATTAAATTGATTTGGGCAGCAATTCGATCCCAAAATAATATAGCCCTAACTCTTGCGTCGCAAAGAAACTTCTACGTGCAACATTTCCAAAGCATCCGGTATGGGAAAAGTATTGCAAAAATGCAAATTTATTGTTTGGGATGAATGCACAATGGCGCACAAAAAATCGCTTGAGGCTCTCGATCAATCATTGCAAGATTTGCGTGGAAACATCAGACCATTTGGGAACGCATTAATATTGCTTGCAGGAGATTTCAGGCAAACATTCCTCGATCGACACCAGCGGACGAAATAAATGCTTGCCTAAAATATTTTACTTTCTGGCGACACGCAAAGACTTTTATATTTAGTAGCATTACAATCATGGCTACATTGCGAAATATTTATTCTGTCCCTCAACGGCTGGCACCGATAGGAGACTTACTTTATAGCATACGTGGTGTGTCTAGAGATTTACCTTGACTTTCTCATTCAATTTTTTATCTTTATTTTTGTTGTATGTATGCTGATTTATTTATTAAGACATTTTCGCTATAAAATTTAATAAAAAAATTTTTGTTTAAAATGTTTTTTTCCAACAGTTACTGAAGATGATCCCAAGGAAGGATCAAAACGTCTAGATTAAAATATATGTAAATTAACGTCGGAAGTTTTTCTTTTCTCTTTTTTTTCTCTTCTACACATAAACTATCAATGTGTCAGGCTCTTATTAGGCTATTAATTCCTTTATATATATATATATATATATATATATATAATAAGAAACAATTTTCCGTAACTAATATATATACATAGATGTGTGGCGGGATAAAGGGGGAGATATATATATATCGCAAGTCAAGTTACCCTCGCTGTCTTTGCTTGACAATTTCGAAAGAAGTACACGTTTTGTTTTGTCGTGCTTCGCGGTTTTTGTCCGTAACGGATTTTACATGCGATTATATATATATATATATATATATATATATATATATACGGACAAAAACCGCGAAGCACGACAAAACAAAACGTGTACTTCTTTCGAGATTGTCAAGCAAAGACAGCGAGGGTAACTTGACTTGCGATATATATATTCCTCCTCCTTTATCCCGCCACACATCTATGTATATATATTAGTTACGGAAAATTGTTTCTTATTCAGAGTCAGTGTGCGTGCGCATGTGTCCATATGTACACAAGTATTTGTTTCGCCAAAATTGTTTTACAGAAAACATTTTATAAAAAATATTTTATAATATATTAAATTGTTTTTTTATTCTTTTATATTTATTATCTCAATTCTTTTTTCTTTAAAAAACTCTAATATACAGGGTGTTCGGTAATTGTCGCTTCAATCGTCGTGTGCAAGTAAAATGAGTTAAACTGAATAGAAAAGTCCTCTACTGTTTTGCGATTTACGCAATAATTATTGAGTTATTAAATAAAAAAGATCGGCCAATCCACGCAAATAGAAGCGCGCGACAAGAAGAGACGTCCTACTGTAACACGATACACGAAGATTTTTTGAACACGATTTGTACAGTCATCGTTCGCTCCTCCTTCCGCTTTGCCACGAGCCGTTTATCGTGTTACAGTAGGGCACCTACATGAAGCTAACCGACAAAAATTATAAAATATAATTATTTTCACTTTTTCTGAGTATAATTCGTTTGTAAATTGTTTGTGATTGATTGTGAGTCTGTTTTTAACGTTTGTGACAAATTAGGTTTTTTGTAATTAATAATTTTTTTTAATCGTGAAGTTAGCCGACATTTTTTAGTAATAAACAGATTTTGTAATAACTAACAATTGTAATCAATAGGAAATCGTTTGTGATTTACAAATATATCAATATAATTGTTTGTGAGTTAATAATTTCTTTATTATTTACAATAAATTCTTTTATAATTATAGTGCGCATGCGCAAAGTACTAGGGCTCTAGCCAATGTCCTCGTCCCGACAATCAGAAACAGAGGGCTATCCAACGCTGTCAGATAACTCTGCATTCCGATGCCGACCTCAGGACTCCGACAAATATTCCTGTTCTATCCTGAGCTTCTGCCACAGGTTACTGAACAATCCGCCATTCTGGATCTCGTCGCATATCCACACAAGTTATCGTCGACTCCAGGGTGTCCGACGAGCCTTCCTGCTCTACCCTGGGCTGCTGCCACAGGTTACCAAGCGACTTTGTCATTCTGGTCCCAATCGACTGACAGTCCAACGTCGACTCCAAGGCTTTAACGAATCATCCTGTTCTACCCCGGGCTGCTGCCTCAGATTACCGGGCGATTTGCCAACTCGAACCCAATCGACCTCCGATGTTTTGTCTTCCACGTCCTGATTTTCCTGCGACCTCGTGAAGAACTTCAGACAAAGGGGGGGGGTAACTTCCGTGGACCCATCGTCCCTTATGGACTCCCCAAGTTCCTGCCTCGGCATTTGCCCGAAGTCCCGTGGGAAAACCACAGATCAAAAACCGCGAGAGGCAGTCTTCTTAGAATGAATTGAAAACAAAAACCCTTCTTTCTGGAAAGCTCAGCTCAAAAATCGGTCTCTCCGCCATATCCAAAAAACTCCGTTTCTCCCCAAAGCAAAACCGTAAATACTCCTTCAATCAAAACCTCTCCCTCGAACGAAACTTCTCTTCTTCGGAGATTCTGTAAAAAAAAGATTACGCAATAATTAATTTACCCTACTTCTATCTGTTCAGTTTTCCTCTGAATTTTCTATAAAATAGACATTCCCCGGGCTCCAATCTATTCTAACAATTCTAATCCCTTTCTAGAAAAGGAGCTATTCTATCCGCATGTACAACTTTTTTCCTATGTTTAGGAGTCTTCTGAATACAATATACTACGTCGTTAAATTTTTTAATAATCGAATAAGGACCCTCCCAATTATTCTGCAATTTCTGGGCCTTTCCTTTACTTCTCTTGGGATTATATAGCTAGACTCTCTCTCTTTCCTCAAGAAGAATTGTTCTAACTTTCCTATCATATCTGGCTTTCATTTGCGAAGACTTTAAAGACATACGTTCCCTAACACAAGAACGAATTTTTTCTAATCTTTCCTTTAAATTATCCACAAAATTCTCTGGAAGCAATTTCTCTTCATCAATCTTAGGACTTTCTTGTAACAAGTCTACTGGTAGTCTAAGTTCTCGAGCGAAGTACAACTCGGCAGGAGTCACTCCTGTAGTGTAATGTTTCGATGATCTATATGCCAAAAAAAACATAGGAATCCATTCATCCCAACCTTTCTGATTTAGATTAGATTAGATACGTTTATTGTTGCCCCAATTGGAGATTACAAGGCGCTTTTTTCTTGTTTAAAGGAGCAATCCTAAACCTTTAAGCTTCCATTTACATTCAATCCTTAACCTATAACTTAAACCTAATTAATACAATTATATACATGAAACGCCACGCCGCTCCGCTTCGCTACCTACTACGCCTTTTCTCGCATTTCTACCCTACCTACTTCCTACCAACTCTTCTTTACACATGACCTCTTTACTCTAACCTTTCTTATCTAACGTCTTCTTACGCATTCTTATGTACTACTTAACCTATGTGGGACCGCTTCCGGTTACCGCTACCCTTTCTCACTTCTTTTACTCATTCCCTCTCTCTCTCTCTCTCCCCTCTCTCCCCCTCTCTCTCTTCCCTCAACTCTTGCCCTCCCTTTTCCCCCTGTCCTCCTTTTTCATCCTTCCCATCCTCCCCTTCCCCTTCCCCTCTTGCTTCCTCTAACCTTTTTAACCACATTTCCCCTTCTCCCTCCTCTCCTAACACCTCCTTCACCATTTCCTGCCAGCTCTCTTCCCTTCCCCATTCCATGCAATTCTCTCACACATGCTCCCACGTCTCCATCCCTTCCCCACACATCCTGCACTTCCTATTCTCCTCTTTTTCCCAATATCTATTTCCCTTCATCCCACTCCCCAATCTATACCTTGCTATCCTCCTCCATCTATCTTTCGTCCACCCTTTCTTCAGATAGCCCGGTATCCTTTCCCCTTTAACCTGCTTGTACCATCTGTTGTATTCTGACTTTTCCATTTTTTCTATCCTCTCTTCCCTCTGCTTCTTTCTTTCCCAGTCCTCAACTTCTTCCCATCTGAACTTCCCCTTTTCTCTTCTTTCCTCTATTTCCCTTAATTTCATCTTCTTACCCTCAAAGAATTCCCTTCTTTCCCTCTCTCAATCTGACAATTCCCTTCCTTTCTTTGCCCTTTCTTTGATCTCCCCCAAACATACTTTTGCCAACCACCCTCCCTTGCCCTCCTTTAGTCTTCTCTCATACCCCCACGCCCTTCTTCCCATCCTTGTCCTTATCTTTTCTCTCTGCAACTCCTCCTTTACCATATACCCAGGCGTTCCCCAATCTACTCGTAGCATCCATCTCAAATACCTTTCTTGTATCCTTTCCAATCCCTCTCTCTCTTTCCACCCCCATATCTCCACCCTATATCCCAAAACCGTCCACACTAATGCATCAAACAGCCACATCCTCCTCTCCCAGTTACTACCAAATCTCCTCTTATCTATCCCCCATACTTGTCCCATAACTGCTGCCCCTCTCTTTATCCTGTCTCTTTCCTGCTCTTCTTGCCTCCCATTCCTTTGTATTACATATCCTAGGTACTTATACTCTTTAACTTCCTCTAATTTTTTTCCCTTCCAGAACCAGCTAGCCTTTTTTAACCTCCCTCCATTTTTTCTGCACCTCATCACCTTCGACTTTCTCTCATTCAATTCCAATCCCTTCCCCTCCAGATATCTCCCTAATCTTTCCATCATGCATCTCATCCCCCCCTCATCCTCTGCCATCAATACCACGTCATCCGCGTACGCTAACGTATAGACCTTGCCTTCTCTTAGCCTCACTCCTCCCCATCTCCCTTTCCTCATCTCCTCCTTCATGTCTGCCATCAACATATTAAAGAGAAGTGGACTCAGAGGGCACCCCTGTCTCACCCCTCTCTCCGTCCAGAACTTCTCCCCCACCTCCTCCCCTATTCTAACCCTGAATCCTATTTCTCCTAACACTTCCTCACATCTCCTCACCGTCTCTTCCTTCACCCCTCTCCCTCTTAACGCCGCCATCAACTTTACTCTGTCCACCGAGTCAAACGCCGCTCTCAAGTCCACAAACAATAGCACCATTTGCCTACTTTTCCTATTTATTTGCCTGTTTATTAAATAATTTAGCACATAGATGTTATCCACCGTTCCCATCCCTTTCTTGAACCCAGTTTGATTCAGCGGCAACATCCCTCCTTTCTCCACCTCTCCCTTCAATCTCTCTGCTAACACCGTCGCATATGCTTTGTATAATGACGGTGTCAACGTTACCCCCATGTACTCTGAAACCTCCCTTCCCTCTCCCCTCTTCAAAATTGGTACCACCAGTCCCTTACTCCACTCCCTAATCCACCCTTCTCCCTTCCGTATCCTATTGCATATCTCCTAAACCCACTCCTCCCTTCAATCTCTCTGCTAACACCGTCGCATATACTTTGTATAATGACGGTGTCAACGTTACCCCCATGTACTCTGAAACCTCCCTTCCCTCTCCCCTCTTCAAAATTGGTCCGAAATGTCCTCCAGACGGAGAATCATGAGTTTCCTGTAAAATCTCTTTGATCCGATCTTGAGGAACTATTAATTGAAGGAAACTAGTTTGAAGATTTGGGGCTTCCCATCTCTTATAGAGAATTCCATTTTTTAGAACGAGAGAATCCCAATAAGACCAATAAATCTGAGCCAAAACATTCTTGGTAGGAACTTCCGAATGCAATAGTCTTTTTCCTGTTTCCTTTTCTCGTATAATAAATGAAATGCTTGAATCTTTTTGCTGAGCACGACGCCACTCTTCCAGATCTTCTCCCACAAGCATAATGCGAGCGACCATTTTCTCTCTTTCTTCTGCGTTTTTTGTCTCAACTTTAGCGCAGTATTCGCATCCGAAAGCCTCACATAACCGCCTGGATAATCCATTGGCATTTCTGTGAGATTGTCCTTTTCGATGAATAATTTCGATTTCAAATTCTTGGTCTTTCGAGCCATTGAGCCAATTGTCCTTCTAGATCCTTAAAAGACATCAACCATTTTAACGATACATGATCTGTACGAATTACAAATTTTCTACCTAAAAGATAATGACGGAAAAATTTCAAAGAATTTATTAATGCTAACAATTTTCTTCTAGTCACACAATAATTCCGCTCAGTCTTGCTAAGCGTTTTACTAAAATAAGCGATTGCTTTCTCTTTTCCTATCTGTCTCTGGGATAACACTGCACCGATACCGATATTAGATGCGTCAGTATCTAAAATGAATTCATCTTCTCTCTTAAAAAAAGATAATATCGGAGAAGACGGTAACATCGATTTTAATTTCTCAAAAGCATCTTGGCATTCTTTTCCCCAAACAAATTTAACTTGATTCTCTGTTAACACGTAAAGGGGTTTTGCCAAAGAAGAAAATTCTTTCACAAATTTACGGTAACACGAACAAAAACCGAGAAAGCTTCGTAACTGTTTTCTAGTATGGGAGACCAGCCAATCTCTCACGGCTATAATCTTTTCGGGATCCGTAGTAATGCCTTTTTCTAAAATAATATGTCCCAAATATTTCGTATTTCTTTGAAAGAAAATACATTTTTTTTAATTCATTTTTAAATTAGCTTCTCTCAATCGCGAAAATACTAAATTCAAATTCTCTAACATTTCATCAAAAGTTCTTCCGAAAATTATTATATTATCTAAATATACTAAACATTTTTTTGATAAAAGGCCATGTAAGACTTTTTCCATTAATCGTTCAAAAGTCGCGGGAGCATTACATAAACCAAACGGCATTACTGTAAATTGCCACAGATCCATGCCGATCGAGAAAGCCGTCTTTTCTTTGTCCTCGGAACGGACTTTTAGTTGCCAATAACCGCTCTTTAAATCTAATGTGGAAAACCAAGAGTTACCTGAGAGTTGATCTAAAATATCGTCAATCCTGGGAAGAGGATATGAATCTTTTACCGTCACATTATTTAATTTCCAATAATCAATGCAAAATCTTATATTGCTGTCTTTCTTTTTTACCATAACGGCCGGAGAGATCCATGGACTTTGCGATTCCTTTATTACTCCTTGTTCCTTCATGTTCTCAATAATTTTATCTACTTCCTTCCTTAAATGAATGGGAATTTGACGAGGTGCCTGCTTAATGGGGAGAGAGTCTTTTATGTTAATAACATGTTCTACAACACTACAGTTGCCAGCCACAATGTTTTCAGAAAATACATCAGAGAAATCATTTAAAAAATTTGCAAAAATTTTTTTCTGTTTCTTTCAAATTCAGAAAATTATTTTCAAAAAGATTTTTTAAAATAGTTGGAACTTTACAAGAGTTTTCAATTCTAGAACAATTAAAAGTTTTATTTTTTTTTAACTTTAATTCATTAAATTCATCATCAAAAATATTTTGTAAATTAATCTTTTTAAGAAAGTCTGTTCCCAAAATACAATTATCATTTATGGCGGCGACAAACATAGAAATAAAAACACAATATCTTCCAATCTCTACTCTAACTTTTACTAAAAAATTAATTAAAACTTTTTCTCCCGTAAGATATTTCAAATTACAATTTTTAATTTGAATCTTTTCTACATCCTTATTCAACAATTTTTCATTTATAAGTGAAACATCGGAGCCCGTGTCTATTTTCAAAGAACATTTTTTACCGTTAACCTTTCCGAGATAATAGAAATCATTTTCTCTAATTTTACCAACACTAAAATCTACAAATCGATTCGATATCGGGGTTTTTTCAGAAAAAGTCGAGCTCACCCCGCACAGCTCAACTAAACCGCGTTTCCCTTCTTCTCAGGACACTCAAATCGAAAATGTCCCGTTTTACCACACGTCCAACACTCTTTACCCTTTGAGAAAAAATTATTTCTTCGCCATTCCTCTCTCGAAGAATTTCTATTTTCATGATCAGATTTTTGCGCGCTGTTTTCATTGTTCTTATTATTGTTCCCGTTTTTTTTTATCAAAATCCTTTTGCGCGTTGTTTTTCCCCACCTTTTGGAAATTTGCGCTGTTAAATTTTCCGAAATTTTCCTTCTTTCTTTCAAAATTTTCTCCTTGAATAATTTTTATAGTCTTTGCCCTCTCAACGGCCAAATTTAAAGAGGTTATCCCTTCTAATTGAGGGGTCTTCCTCAACCCCCTCGTGGGTCACGGCCTTGTCGTGGCGAGGGGGCTCACCCTTTGTAGGAGGATAGTTTTACAAAGGGTGCTAGCAGTGACCCGTACATCCTGTAGGGAGGTACACTTGGCCTGGTGGGGTCAAAGGGCTTCGGCTCGCCACCCTTGGACGGTCACCAAGTAAAAAAAGACCAAAATTAAAATATGGGAAGGCGACACAACCAAAAAGTTGTTACCGGCCCAGTGGTGTCGGATGCCACAGGGCCCGGCGGAGATGGGGGTATCCCGGCCTCCACTCCGTCGTCATCAAGCGACGGGTGTAGGGTGGGAGGAGTGGAACCTGCGACTCCGATAGAGACGGAGTCACAGGCTCCAAAGGTCGAGAGGCCGGCGGCAATGCTGCCGGGTCTCGACTGGAAGAAGGACTTAGCTCCGTGGTGCGATGAGGCCGGTGCCAAGATTCCCACCGCGGAGCTGTTTCACAGATCGGTCAGGGATTTCGAGACCGTGAGGGATAAGGCCAAGAAACTTGTAGAAGACATGAGTGAGGCCTTTGAGGCAGAGGAGTGGGGCACGGTAAAAGAGTGGGTGGAAGACTTCGTCGAGCTCGCGGGGTACTGGGCGCAGGAGCACGCGTGGATCATCTCTGATCTCGCGCGTCGCGAATGCGTCCGGTACGGAGAGGAGGTTGTAAACGAAGCTTGTAAACGAGGCCGCGAAGAGTGCCGCTGCGGTCCCTGGTCGCGGAGGGGAGGTCCGGGATCAGGGGACCGAGACGGAGGAGATGACTGGAGCGTCTTCGATGGTGACTCCTTTGCGGGAGGAGTTGGCGGATAGGCTCGGGGAGATATCCTCGAGACTGGACGCCAGCTCGGACCGGTTGGGGCTGATTGAGAGACGCCTCAGGGAGATGGGGTCTGGTCGGGCAGGGGAGGCTCGGAGGATTTCTGGGGAGGGGAGTGAGATGGAAGTGGAGACAGAGACGGAGACGGAGACGGGGACGGACGAAACGGTGACAAAGACGAGGAAGACGGGGAATACGGAGAGGGGGACCACGAGGACCCAGGAAAAGTGGGTGAAAGTGGTGAAGAAGGGGAGAAAGAAGGGAGAGGGGAAGTGATGAGAGGAGGGTGGCTGTTGGAGGAGGCAGCAAGAGGGGAGGAGGAGGAGAGGTTGGCAACGGAACAACCGTCGCCAACGTTATGAGGGAGGCGAGGTGCTACCAGTGCCTGTATCCTGACCATACGTGGCGCCGGTGCACCTCAAAAGTGGACAGGGGCAGCCGTTGCTACCGCTGCGGCTCCCCTGGCCACAAGGCGGTGGGATGCCTGTCCGGCCTGAGATGTCCACTTTGTGTGGACTTCCGACGGCCGGCCAGGCACCTCCTTGGAGAGCCGGGGTGCCTGTCGGCACCTCCGAGGAAGTCGGAGGGTGGGGGCGTGCCTCCTTTTTCCCCGTCGTCGGCGGTTATGCCCAGGGGCATGGCTGCTCGCGGCGGCGGAGATCGGAGGAGGGGGGCCCACCACATACCGGCGTCGACGATTGACGCCGGATGAGTGTCGAGGGGGTGTGGGGGCGTAAGCCCGCACTCTTCCCCCCGGCAGCCTCTCGAGATGGGGGGCGATCGTGCTCCCCGCGCTTAGGCGCGGGGTGGGCGTTCGTCTTCTCAAAGGGAAACCCCCCTGGTTGCGGCCGAATCCTAACTCCCACGGGAGCGGAGGGAGCCGCAACTGGAGGGGCCGAGGGGGGGCCACGTGTCCCTGGTGGGTGGGCATTGCCCGTCCGCTCGGGGCGCCTGGGCCCCCCTCAAGGACGGAGACGTGACGTACGGGGCCCTCTCACCGGAAGCCATAGGGCACCGGTGGGAGGGCAACGTCGTCCACCGAGGGGGTTTCTCTCCTTCTGAGAAAAACCCCCTGGTGAGGGTTCCCCCGGTGGAACGCCGAACCGGATCACTCTCTAGGGCATCCGGGGATTGCACTGGGGAGGGGGCACCAATTCGGCACCAAAAGAAGCGAGGTCTTCCCCAAATTTTTGTTTCATTCGTAAATAAAGAATAATAGTTTTGAGTAAGATTTCTTTTCTCAAAAAGTAATTCTAATTTTGATTTAAATTCGGCAAAACTCAGGTTATCTAAATTCTCTATATTTTCTAAAACAGTTCGCACTTTTCCTCTTAAATTCGCGATCAAAGCAACGGTCTTCGCGGATTCGTCCCAATTATTCGCGCGCGCGACCAAAAAAAATTGGGAAAGGAACTCCCGCAGCGGAACTTTTCCGTCAAACGTATCGGGTTTTACTTTAAAACCGATTCTCGCGCGAAGATCACTACTAATATCCCCGCAAGCTCTATTATCGGAGTTACAAGAAGCGATATTATTGGGAGGACTTAGCTCGTTTTCCTCCCGCAAAGCGATTCTCTGCTCCAGCCGGCGCAGCTCCTCGTCGCATTGTCGCAGCAAAGCTTCAAATTGTGTACGCTCCTGCTCTCGTTGTTTTCGCAGCTCCCTGATTTCCCGGAGGGCAGTTTGCAGTACATTTTCCTCTGAAAGAGTCTCCGTATTCGATGGTGTTCGCAGCGAAGCTTGTAAACGAGTTAGTCTGGGCGAATGTTGGGTAGTCATTTTCCTAATTATTTTTCGTAGCTCGTTGTTTGTTCGATCCCGAACGAGCCCCCAAAATGTTACATCTTTGCAACGTCTCTTGCGCTATCTCACAAAAAGGTGTCACACACACTCTCACTGGCGCCCGGAATGAATAAACTCTCGTAATATGAAAAGGAGTTTTAATGAAACGACCCAATACAATAAAGTAAAGAAATACAATATGTAATAGGTTAGAATGCCCATCGGTCTCGTAAGCGTCCGCACGGTGCGACAGCTAGACCAAATCTAATTATGGCGCCCGAAAACATTCGAACGCCGGTTGTCTATAAACAACTCTCCTAGCGATGATGCTCAGGGAATGAAAAGGGATGAAGGTGCTCAGGAGATGTGAACCAGGGACGTAACAATATATACATTATATGCATATACAGATGGGTATCTTTAAAAGTAAAATATATAAATGTATAATTTAAGGACTTTTGTTAATAATATTTTTGTGAGTCAAAAATATGTCAATAAATAAATTCATTTAAACTGACAAATTTTCGATAAAATTAATATGTTTAAAATTCAATAAACATAACTGTTTGAAAACTTTATGTTTTCAAGATACCGAATCCAATATTCATACAAATGATAGCTTGTTTATTATATAATCAATTTTTATTTTCAAGTTAAACCCCAATGGTTTATATAAACAATATTAAAATTATAATAATAATAACAAGTGGACAGTATAATAGACGGAAAGAAAATCCTTTGATTTTCTTAATACATGTAATCAACCCTGTTCGTGAAGTAAGCACATGAAAAGTTTATCAGTGTTCAACTAAAGAAATTCAATTCAATTCTGAATAAAAAGATAAATCTCTTTAAATGACAACATAAGCTCTTTGAATAATAATGTAACGAAGCACCTTTCCCGACGCCACGGATCGGCTCGTCGGTGCCAGGATTCGGGAAGAGGGGAGACTCAAATTTGCAATAACACGCGGGTGTTCTGGTAAAAGTGTAGTTTATTCGGGCCACTTTTCAGCGGTTGACCCGTGGTTCAGTCTATCAATACATAGTATCGTATACCGGACGGAGCGCGACCAGATGATACGGACGCGGACACGACTTATTGCTAGAATTGACAGATAGGAATATTACGGACGAGACGCGACCAGGTTATACGGACGCGGACACGACTTATAACTAGAATTGACAGATAGGAATATTACGGACGAGACGCGACCAGGTTATACGGACGCGGACGCGACTTATAACTAGAATTGACCGATAGGAATATTACGGACGAGACGCGACCAGGTTATGCGGACGCGGACACGACTTACAACTAGAATTTCCAACGTAGACGCGCGTACGGGCGCCCTGAAAAGGGCGGACTCCGTCGAGCGCCGGTGACTTACGGGCAGGGCCCGGTGACCGAGAACACTCGGCCTGCACGACGAGAACGCTTGTCGGCCGGGATGACTTACGGACAGGACCCGGTGACCGAGAACACTCGGCCTTCACGACGAGAACGCTCGTCGGCCGGGATGACTTGAAGTGTGGGATTTGAGGAGTGATCCCTGAGTACGCTCGAGGGACCAGGACGGGACTGGTGTTGAGGCTTTGGCTGCGCCGCTCTTTATACCCGACGGGCTACCCCACTCCAAGACTAGCTTGGAGGGGGTCGAGTGACGGGTGGGGGCGAAAAGGCGGATTTCCAACGTGTTCATGTGGTGGCCCTGAAAGGGGCCGTTTACATGAGCGCGGGTGGTTGGTTGGCCATGCGCAGCTAGTGACGGCTAATCGGGCCGTCACAATAATATAAGCTAAATACTAAAAATACAACATGAGCATACAATGACAATTATAACATGAGCATATAATGACAATTATAACATAAGCATATAACAACACAAAAAAATACGTTCGTACATAAAGACATTACATGACTGAGCATAAGGAAATTCTTCAAAATGAAATCGTATAATATATGAACTTTAAAGTGGACTGTATGAAAATAAATTAAAAGATAATCTTATGATTATCACCGTAAGGTAAAATAAATGTGCATATATGAAAACACTAAGTATTATCCGAACAGAATTGAGTATGCAAACAATACAATATATATATATATATATATATATATATATAGTCAATTCACAAATGAACACAGACAACTGACACGCACAAACGATACAATCAAACACAAAGAAATAATATGCTTAATCATAACACAACTTATGTTGAATAAATGAATAAAAACAATCAGATTATAACTGAATATAAGTGAGGTATAATAATATAACTCAAAATCTTATAAAATGTCACTAAATAATTTATGTATCACCATTAGCGTTTAATATAGTGGCAAACATAATAAAAATACAACTAAAATATCATAAAATCATACATGAAATTGTAATGGGAAAAAATGGGTAAAATTATGTAATTAAGTGACAAATATCTTGTTATCAAATATTATTATGTGATTGAGATTTGTGTTATAATTAAGACGGACAGTAATAATGTATTAGAAACCATATGCGTATGCGTGTGACGTGTCAAGTTATGTATTCTTTATTCTATATGACAATAAAGTATGTGGATACAAACTATATGAATACAAAGAAAATGTATTTATTATTTTAATCAAAAGTTAGTATGTATATAATATCAAAGAATATTATCTTACAGTATTTTTATGGAAGATTTCCAACACGCACACACATACAGTACAATGAATATGAATCACTGAACTATATCTCGAGATATATATGTATCAGATAAGAAATTGATCCCGAGATCGTGACCTTGTAGGTAATTTGTTACCTTACTCGATAAGTGTATTACAATAATACTTCAGTGTAATAATATTCCATAAATATCAAGTCAAACTTCCTGCAAAATGACATACAATATATCGGGAAATGTATACAATATACATGGAGAAGTTGTTCCACTGAAGTCATTTTTTGTCGTTTTGAGACTCAAAATTATTGCGTAGTCGGACGCCTTTGTATGCCTTAATGGCGGTCGTTGCGTCGTCGTTGTGAGAATAGGCGTGCTTCGTCCGGACAAATTTCACATACTTTATGTGAATAAATGTAACTGAGTATTAACTGATATTGAACAGAAACTTTCACAGATAGTAAAATAAAACTCAGACTAATCACAATGATAGTCTTGGCTCACGGCCCTTTGTTCCACAATGGAACGTACGAGAGAGCGAACTTTGTCGCAGGCCTGCCTTGCTTGATCTGTCTTCCCTGTGTCCCCACCTCCTTCCTCGGTGGTCCCGCGGAAGGAGTGGGGTCGAGATCGCGCTCGATACTACGTGAGACAACAAACCCGTACTCATTTTAAACAATAACAAAATTTAAAAATGTATAGTATAGTGATGTATTGTAACTTAAAAAAAATTATAACTTAAAAAAAACATGGTCTTGAACTTTGGTCTTCGTCGTATTTGGATCTATAAATTGTGGATGTAGCACGGACATGAACCAAATTTGGTTCTTTTATTGACATCAAAAGTGGATGTGGCCATGTAATTCCAGACACCCGTAAAATGGATGTACGTGACGCTAGTGCGCGGCCTAGAAAAAACGTCGTACGAAAAATGACGGCGTGGCGCCTCTCATCCTTCTCTCTGCTTTAAGGGTCGACTAGAGGCCCGGTGGAGACGCCTGTCGGCCGGCCGGGAATTACGAATTCTTAATTTTCGTATAAAAACTAAAATAAAAAATAAATCGCATTTTCATTATGATATTCGTAATCCGCAGCATCGTCTTCCTTTGTCTACAAAGTAATTTCTTGGAAAAATGGATAAAATAAAAATTCAATAATAGACGAGCAACATATAGCTAACCACGGATCAGGTGTAGTTGCACCTGAATTCGTATTGTATTTATTATTAAATTTTTAAGAGCCAAATTGTTAAATATTACGTTGTCCGCATAATTATAACAATATAAGGAATATGTCAAAACAAATTTGATGAAAAAATATTGATTTTTTGAACATTTTTTGACAAGAAAAGAAGATAATTGTTCTGTCTTTGTCTCTCTTGCATCGCATATGTAGTAGCGTCCATGTAGACACAATACTAATACGTTGAGCACACGGATACGATTATTGTGAGATAATAAGTCTGTTCTTTTTAGCTGAACTGGCTACACTAGTTCAGAGGTTATCTTTTTCCTTTCAATGTCGAGCAAAAAGGGCAGCCTCTGAACTAGTGTAGCCAGTTCAGCTGAAAAGAACAGACCTAATGTCAAAAAGAACTATAACTATATCGTATTATCTTTGTTTCTCTGCGTATATAAAACAAAAATAACGATATAGCTTAGATCTTGTTCCTAACATTCTTCCAATAATTATATCTTATTATATACATTAGATGCAAGGATATTCATTCTGTCATCTTGAAAACTCGAGTTCAAATCTATGATAAGTATCTATATTTTTCTTTTTTTTATAATTAATTTTATCTCATTGGAATATATAAAAATTATTAAAAATATATTTTTGAAGGCGATCTTAAGAATTTTTAAATATTAAAAATATTTCAATAATTTTGCAATTACAACACATTATATATATATATATATATATATATATATATATAAATGCAAAATAATTCCGTAAATAAATTAATCCAGTATGTTCTATATTTTAGAAATTCTTCAGTTACAAAAAAATATATTTTTAATAATTGTTATATATTTTAATATATTATTAAAAAAGATTTTAAAAATGTTGATACTGATAGATTTGAACCCGAGTTTTCACGGTAATAGATTGAACACCTTTGCACTCAGCCATTATATATTTTTCTTTCATACTTATTTATATAGCAGATATTATTAATATCAATATAAATGAAAAATAATTAAGTAATACATATTTATTAATCTATAAATTTACGACATGTTCTACAACAGACTTTGACAGTCGTTCTCTCTTTGTCTCTCTATCGCACTGACGATATATGTAAAGTCAATGAGAAAAAATAAAGTAAAAAAAGCAATCAATTGCCAAGCCTGATAAGCGCCTATGTCTTACATTCTGCACATTAGTTCACTCTTCGAATTATTATTTTATTATTATTATGTATCACTGTACAATTTAGAAATATATATGTAATTTTTGATAATATTTGCATGTATATATACACATATGTGCATAAGTATATATAAAGAAGAATGTCCAAAAAGTGCGATTTTTTGACCTCGAGCAAAAAGTAAAATTTGAGTTGTTTTAGGTCTCATACATCTAGAATAATGTAAAAACCATAGTGGTTTTTCCTAGAAATGCAGGGAACATTTAAATATCATCATATGTTTAGAGAAAATCATGTAAATCAATATCTCGCAATAAATCGAGATTGCTTGATGTTTCAGTCAAATATTTTGGTAAATATTTTGGTAACAAGATCATTTAGATCGATTTTAATGTCAGTCAATAATAAATTGAATAATATATGTATATACAGGGTATCTATATGTCCGACCCGGGCTCTTTATCTTGAAAACGACTTGAGATACAAAAAAATGTTTCAAACAAAAGTTGTAGAATTTCGAGGGGAACATAAGATCATGCCATTGATTTGACCTTAAATAGTTATGTGAAGGTCACGTAAAGGTCACCTTCAATTTTTTTAAATGGAATTACCTATTTTTTATTACATATTCTTGTATGTTATTTCAAAAGCTTTACAAAACTTAATACTAAAATATGTTTTTATAGAGTTATTTTTGTTGAGTTATAAACGTTTAAAGTTAACAATTTTTTGACATAAAATGTAAAATATCTTATAAAATATTCAGTTTTTGATAATCATACCTTAATACTTTTTTTGCACGGAATAATGAGACCAATCAACTGATATAAAGAAAATAGATAATTGTTTAAAAAAAATATATATGTAATATTCAACATGCAGCTGCATACTTTTTTTATAACCAATTATGTTTTTTTACACCAACTGATTGGTCTCATTATTCCATGCAAAACAATATTAAGATATAAATACCAAAAACCGAATATTTTACAAGATCTTTTACATTTTATGTCAAAAAATTGTTAACTTCAGACCTTTATAACTCAACAAGAACTCCATAAAAACATATTTTAATATAGGATTTTGTAAAGCTTTTGAAATAACATACAAGAATATGTAATGAAAAATAGATAGTTCCATTTATGAAATTGAAAGTGACCTTCACGTGATCTTCACATGACTATTCAAAGTCAAATCAATGGCACAATCTTATGTTTCCCTCAAAACCCTACAACTTTTGTTTGAAACATTTTTTCGTATTTTAAGTCGTTTTCAAGATAAAGAACCCGGGTCCGATGTTAGACCCTGTATATACATATTGCCACCGTCTCTCCGTCCTCTCTCGCCAAGAGAGAGAGTGAGAGAGAGATGAATGCGCAACTTTGTCGTGTCGCTCTCCGTTAATTCGATCGCTACTCGGTATCAAATATTGGGTGCCAGGTACGGTCAGGCCGCACCACTCGTGGCGACTTAACATCGCGACAACTAATTAGCGGACACGACGGCTTAGCCTCGGAAGCTCGGTATCAATAGGGGGTAGAGTGTCGGGGTTCTTTCCGCAAGGAGAGTCGGAATCGCAATCTCGGAGAGAGAGAGGAAGTATCAACATAAACTACAATCAAATATAAGATAAAATGACAATTGTATATTTCCAGTTAGTGGTGTGTAGAAACAAGGCGTTTATACAGTATAATCGTCGAGCTCGGAGGAGGTCGCTGGGTTTTTCTCTAAGTATCTAATAATCGTTACCCTCCTCCTTTCGTTGTTCGCTCGGAATCGTGAACGCCAGACGTTAATCCAGCGAAAATTATTCTCAAAGCTCGGTAATAAAGGACTCGATACAATTTTACAATAATGATACGATAATAAAGTGGCTGTCGACTCGTTTTCGGTGCCCCTCGGAGAGGCGAAGAAGGCAAAGGGATACTTAAATACGTAATTACGCGGAAATCGACGCGAGTTCCGTGCGTATTCCGACAGATTCTCGGTATTCTCTATAATAAATTACAACGAGCCTAAACGCTCGGTATCGCGAAAAGATTCTAATAGCACACGGGTCTCGGCCGAATCCGCGCTTACCGGAAAATCGAGGAGGTGCCCTTACAATACTGCGTCGTAGTCTTCGAGGGATGCGGGTCGCTGTCTTCCGTGCGCTTAGGACACCGGTTCGCCAAACAGTGAATTCGGGGAAGAGGGAGACACTGCGCGCCACCCCGGCCCGGTTGTCAGGTTTCGCAGCAGCGTTGCGCCCCGCGCCAGGCCTGAAATCGATCCTCGTATCGATCTCCGTCTGTCGCGGCTGGTCGCGGACTTCCTGCCGCCAAGTTCAAATGTCAGCCCTCGGGAGTGACGACGTCACAGGTCCGTTCTTGGCGGCCCGTCCACACCTCATACGGCTGCATGAAGGTGTTCGTGACAGCCTTGCTCCGCTGGAAAGATCATTCCGGGGTGATCGGTCCCGGACGATCTTCGTGTTCTTTTCGACGTATGGCGGCGGGCCTCTCAAGAGTGATCATCCTTGTAGAGGGATGCAGGCGCCTTTCCGTCTCTATTCCGGAATGCTTATGTTCGTCTACCCGGCTGTAATGATTTCACTCGCAGTATCTCATTCTTATACACTCGGTACCGCGTATACATGATTGCTCTTTACTACTCATCGGGCCGGACGCTCAGCTTCCTCCCTTTTTGAGGTTGCCCCTCCTCTTGTTCGCCTGGGTTTTCTTCTCTCTAAAACAATTTAAACTCCCCTGGCCCACCACCTCGACTCCCGCTACCGAGTAAGGGCGAGCCAGCAAAAAGGACGCTGCTCACCCGCACAATACGCAAAATTCAGAACGCTCTCCGACGCTTCCCGGCCGGGCGCGTCCGCTCTTGTGACTGGCTCCAAAAGGTCACGTCACAATATATTATTCAATTTATTATTGACTGACATTAAAATCGGTCATTTTTGGACATTTTCCTTTACAAAAAGTGGGTGCTTATTAGTCTTGCTACATTACTGCCTTCTGCTACGGAAGGCCAGAAAGTATTTTCAGGCCGTATCTCGCGTATACAGGCATGGTAGAGGAACAAAGATCAGAGAGAAACCTGAGAGCGGCCACCACGATTCAGTAGACGCATGTACTAATACGTCCCCAGAGAAAGTAGACGTGAACTACGTCGTGAAACTCGGTAAAGAGAACGGTAAATAGTTCGATTCCGTGATATGGTTCATGTCCGAACTATTCAGATAAGAACCAAGTTGAGAACCGGACAGCTGAGTCAGACAAGGATTAACAATCCATCGGGTGTCCAATCGGACGAGAACATACCTGGGATCCCGATTCAACAGGCGTCCTATCGAATCGAGACCCGTAGTACGCTCCCGTCCCAATTTGATAGGGCGCTTGTCGAATCGAGACCCGTAATACGTTTCCGTCCCGATTCGACAGGGCGCCCAAATTTGAGATTATCCAGTTGTAATTTTTTTTAGTGATAAGAATGATGAGGAAACTAAGATATTCGACTTCTTCGAGGAACATTGAGATATTGGAGTTCATTCCTCTTCGAGTTATTATTTAGCACAACTGCCATTTGATCCAAAAACAGGTCATACTATTTTTACTACTTATAAGGGGCTGCATACAATACACAATAAAAGAAACCGAATATAAGGAACAGAAAACAAGAGAAAAGAATAAAGAATAGTTCAATATGAAACATATGTAATGTAGTAACGCAGAATACAAAATTTTTTTGGTCTATTTATACCTTTCGCTTACTCCTTCTATTGTGCACAGCCCTTAAACAGCACTCTTGTTATTATTATTATACATATTATTATTATTAAAAATGTTTTATTATTAAAAATTTTATTAGGAAAAATGATTCTCTGAATAGCAGTTTTTGCATCAAACCAATATTTGCTGCTTGTCACATTTAAAAATGTCTTTTATTATCCATCCTGGATAATATCTTAACATCGCTGTTACAAGGTATATTTCATTACATTTATTTCTATTCTTTTTATTTGTTTGAATTGTTTGAAATAATGTGATAATTTGTTATTGTAATTTATTTAATTTCTTATTTATTTTAATCCACAGAAAAGATCTTGCACTTTTACAAGTAGTTCTTTATATCTTCTCTCTATTTGCATCATACAAATTTGAACAGTATGTAATGGGTTATTTGTTCCAAATAAATTCAGATTACTATTTTGAAAATTCTACGTTTGCAAACACTATAGTGGTAAGTGTACTTTAATAGATTTTATTTATATATGTTTTTCAATTTTTATTTATTCGCATTACTTTGTTATTTATATTCTTTGTGATGTATATATAAAATGTGACACGTATAAAATTATAACGTATTATTAACAATTTTTTAAATACTAATATTATATAAATAAAGTATATTTTCTAATATATTTATTCACTAATATAAATGTGTATATATTATCCACAGGAGCTGTGACTCATGCAAAAGGAAAAACACTTAATTGCTCCATTGCATTGATTGTAAAACATATAAGGAATTGGTTGCAACATGCAGGTGATAAAATGCGATATCGGATGAAAAAGATGCAAAGAGCAGAAGGAAACAATGAAAATCAGCATTAATATTAGATAGTTTAAATATTAAGCCTCTTGCATAATGTCAGGCAACAGACAATAGAAACAGGAAATAAAAAATATTTACCATAAAGGGCAGAGAATAGATATTATTTTCTGCTCTTATTGGTAAATATCTTTTATTTCCTGTTCCTATTGCCTGTTATTGCCTGGCATTGTGCTTTAGAGACAGGGATATATATATATATATATATATATATATATATATATATAATTATATATACTTATATATATGTCAAAGGGTTTATTCTGGGACACTTCCCGACATTTATTGACATATTCCGAGACATTTGCAGGGTTCCAGGCCTGACCTGGAAGAATTATATGTCAAATGGCAGTTTCCAAGACAGTCCTGGAAAACTTATGTATGTACATATAGGAATTGCATATTTAAACGTATAAACAAAAGAAACAGATGTATACAAATGTTAAACACCTGTATACAATTGAAGGATAAGAAATATATTATTTAATTTTGATAAGAACAATAATCAATATATACGTATATAATAGGTAATATTACAATATTTTGGATAAGGATTCCTTTGTGTCCTGGAAACAAACGTTAGGCCACAAAATAATTTATTTTCATTTTTTCCATTATTTAATGCATTTAACGTAGATATATACGATCAAAGAAATGCAGTCAGACAATGTTAGTGTACATTATTGTGCATATATGTAGTTCGTAACACTGTTGACATGCAAATTCTTTACTAAAGTTTAATTGTATTCTGTAAATTTCCAATTAGATGAAACATTTAAATAGAAAGGAGCACGCACAAATCATAGGGGAAAATGGATATTAGTCGATTTGGTTGAAAATTTAGTATGATGTAATTTATGTCGTCCTGATCAAAAGTTCCAATGGGCTAAGATTCGTGTAGCTAGTTTTCGAGATATTGGGGGTCAAATGTTGGAAATGTAGCCATTTTTTATCGAGTTAGACGCAATCGTTACGGATAGAATTTATGGATTAGAATGAAAATTAATCAAAGAGTGCTTTGGGACAGTACCCGATGAAAAAGATAAATAAATATGTGTATATACAGAGTGTCTCCGAAATCTGACCGCTCCTAGATTTCAGAAACAACTGTAAATATGAAAAAACGTTTCAGACGAAAGTTGTAGGGTTCGAAGCCATAAGAAAGACATAAGAAGATACTATTGATCTTAGGCTGCGTTGTTAAGGTCACATAAAAGTCATAGTCATTTTTTAAAATAGAATTACAATAATTGTTTTAGGTAAATAGATTTCTTGTAACATTCTGCATAAAAAGTTATAAGGATAATATGGCCAAAAAGTGTATCGCTTACGTGATATTTAATATGTAAATCTGACATATTATAACATAAGATACCTCGTAAAATATTTGTTTCGATGTTCTTACCCCAATACTTTTATGCACAGAATAATGAGACGAATCAATTGGTGTAAAGAAAACGCATGGTTATTTATAACAAAAAGTACATTGCAAATCACACATTTTTTGTTATAAACAATCATGCATTTTTTTACACCAATTGATTCGTTTCATTATTCTATGCATAAAAGTATCAAAGTAAAATTATCGAAAAATAAATATTTCATGAGGTATCTTATATTTTGTCAAAATATGTCAGATTTACATATTAAATATCTCGTAAACGATGCAATTATTGACCATGTTATCCTTATAACTTTTTATGCAGAATGTTACAAAAAATTTGCGTACATAAAACAATTATTATAATTCCATTTTAAAAAATGGCGATGACCTTTATGTGACCTTAACAACGCAGCCTAAGAACAAACCAATAGTATTTTCTTATGTCTCGCTTCGAACCCTACAACTTTCGTCTAAAACGTTTTTTCATATTTACAGTCGTTTCTAAAATCCAGGGGCGGGGACAGATTTTAGAGACACCCTGTATATATATAATACATATTTATTAATCTCTTTTATCGGGTACTGTCCGAAGGGACTCTTTGACTAATTTTTATCTTAATCCGTGAATTCTAACCGTAGCGATTGCGTCTAATTCAATAAATAAATGACTATATTTCCAACATTTGACCCCCAATATCTCGAAAACTGGTCACACGAACCTTGTGCCCATTGGAACTTTGAATCAGGACGTCATACACATCATACTAAATTTTCAACCAAATCAACTGATATCCATTTTTCCCTACGATTTGTGCGTGGTCCTTTAGATGCTATAATTATTCCCGGTTGCACCAACGTTATTTTGGTTTTAAGCGAGAATTTTTCATACCAATATTGAAAACAAATGACATAAAAATATATTTATTTACAAAAAATGTAACTTACTCATAACAAAACTGCAAAAAATAAGATATGCTTCAATTTGTTTTTTGACTTGCACACCCGTTATACAGAGTATCCGATAATAAATAAGATTATCTTACTGTGACGCAATCTCATAAAATATGCATTAGGAAGCGAATTTTTTATTCAAGTATTTAATATCATTATTTAATGTCACATTATTTGTAAGAATTTGGTTGTGCCCTGGAAACGAACACAGACCAGATAAAATGATATTTACCTTTTTTTAAGATTTAACTCGTTGGACGTACATATTAATATATGAAAACGCGATATGGCTATGTCAGTTAACTCTCTTCTGCGAAGCTGTGTAATTCTTAACAATATGAGTATATCAGCACACAGCGGGAAAATCTGCGCACTATAACGCAATACGTATCATGCACATCAGGTAACGAAGAATTGGAAAAATGACTATAAGTAATATGTGTATATGTGTAATATTATTCCCGCTTCGTTGTATGCCTGGTATAATTGATAAAAATATATCAGAGTTCGTTTCCAGGACATGGCGGGAAAATTACTTCACTATGACGCGATAAATATCACGTATACCTGACAACGAAGCATTGGAAGAATGGCTGTAAGTAATATGTGTATATGTATAATATTATATCTGCTTTGTTGTATGCTTGGTAATTGAAAAAAATACAATCATTTTGTGACCTAGCGTTCGTTTCCAGGACACAACAAAATTTTTATAAATAATACAATATTAAATAGTTGAATGAAGCACTCTCAGCTCGGACATTTATTCTAGTGCAATGAGATCAGTCTATTGTAACATGATATGTGTGACGCATATCGTGTCACAATAGACTGTCATCGCTCACTTATCTTCCCATCTAACGTTAATATTCGCGCAGCGAGATTTTATCGTTTTTATATATTACCAAACATCTGTATAATAGGAATGCAAGTCGCTTTCAAATTAAATGGATGAATAATCTACATAAAAAATGAAATTTATTTGAGAGAAATTTAGAATAAATGTCCAAGCCGAGTGCTTCATTTATATATTTAATATTGTATTATTGATAAAAATTTTGTTGTGTTCTGGAAACGAACGCTAGGCCACAAAATAATTGTATTTTTTTCAATTACCAGACATATAACGAAATGGAAATAATATTATACATATACACTAATTACACATAGCCATTGCTCCAATGCTTCGTTGTCTAATATGCGTGATACTTATAGCGTCATAATGAACTAATTTTCCCGCTATGTCCTGGAAACGAACGCTAGGCCACAAATGGTTGTATATTTTTTTCAATTACCAGATATACAACAAAGCAAAAATAATGTTATACATATACACATATTACTTATATAACCATTCCTCCAATGTGTCGTTGCCTGATATGCGTGTGTCACGTCCGAGTGACCTTCTTTCCTCCTCTATTACTCTAGGTCTAGGAAGAAAGGGTTAGCTCTCTATTTATTTAGGGCAATCTGCATGCACCGACTATATCCTGGGTGCGCCGAGAGCTGGAACTGACTTTTCGGATCTGGGGAATTTTAGAAATAGAAAATGTTTCGTAGGAATAAATAATATCGTCTAGGAAAATTAATATTAGTTCAAAATCGTATTTCCTATTCAGGATATAAGATATGAAATTAAAGTATGTTATTAATAAAATAAAGTAATAGTCTATTATCAAGGATTTGAACATTTAGAATAATTGATAAATAATCGCGAGTTGAGATTATTAAAGATCTAGATACTTCGAATAGTCGTCAATTTCAAAGGGAGGTTCTAGCGGTCCTGAGCTTAATTCCGGTAAAGAGACAGCAGGAAAATTATATTCCTCAAAAGGTGGAAAATCTTGATAGGAACTCTTAGACGATTCTATTAATTCGTTGATTATATTATCAATCTCCTCAAGGGGGATTGGTGACAAGGGTTCTATTTTATGTTGAAAATTGTCAATTGATCCGGAACCTTGAGGTAAGTCAGGAGAGATCACCTCTTGAGACTCAGGTAATTGTTTATCTCCGGATAATCTCTCTTGAGAATTTGAGAAAGTAGTCGCGATTGATCTATATTTCCTAATTATTGAAGGGCGTGTACGCTTCTTCTTACGTACAAGATTGCGTTTCGGGCTGTCCATTTACAAGGATATGTTCATCCTTATAATATTAATTAATTAGTTATTAGGAGATTATAAAATTAGATCGAGGATTAAAAAGGATTAGTTCTTACTTGATTTCGCACGGAGATGAAGATCTGCTCTGTTGTTCCTGGTGACTATGCCTGGGCTGTAGTTCTCCTGGGGACCTCGGTCTCAGGATGGAGTTGGAAGAACAGATATGCACTGATTTTATATTAATTTTAATTCTTTATTTCTTTATTTATGAACAATTTCTCAGTCTGTGACTTATAATGGTACAATTTGGAGTTTACGAATTTAAACTATCAGATGAATTAACTAGAATGATAATTAACATAAGGATTTGCAGAAAAAATCTAAGTACTAATTGACACGAAAACTAGATTAACCGTAATCGGCTAAGTGTGGAATTTAGAATTTAGAAAATAGTAATACGAAAAATGCTCTATTCTAGAAGTTGACAAGAAGTGCTCGTAGGACGCCAAATCCGCGGTTTATATACCCTTTGGAGGACCAGGCGTGCTTAGATTTTGACATGTTTATGGTTCCGTAGGAATTCGGTTTGCGTCATCGAAAAGGAGGCGAAGGGTGGTCCATCAGCTAAGATGGTTCGTTGGCGCAGTATAATTACGATTCTTAATAGACGAATGGAAATTTTTACATTAGTTTCCGAATTGCTTATTTATAAAAACGTTAATATTTATCATTATAATTTATACTAAAGGGTTAAATTGCGTGCCCTAGAAGCCATTACAAAAATGTGGAGATTGTAATTCCTTGAATATTCATTATATTAATAATTGAGAGGTTTTTATTGTTAAAATAAAAGAACGTGCAACGTTATTCTGTAAAGGATTCAAGGGTTAGCTTTTGTTTGAGTTGTAGCTTATAATGATAACAATAATATTTCGCTTCCTAAATCTTTGGTTCGGCGTAGGGCATTGGTTTCTTTCCTAAAGTTCAGGAATGCGGCAGAGGGGTCATACGGGGTCAAATTACAAGCCATCGTGTCGCCGAGTCGATCTCTACGAATACTTATGTCTAGCAGTGCATTTATTACTCCTTGTTTGGTCCTTTTACGTATATTGATCAATCAATTATGGCATACTTCGATTATAATATATGATATTTATAGTTAATTATGGCATACTTTATTCATAACATTTGGTATTTATAGTTAATAAAAAGGTCTATAATCATTTATGGATCCATAATTCATTAATGCAATATTGAAAAGTTTACATATTCAAACGTGTACTCGGGTAATTCTTAGTCGCACTTACAGAATCGTGTTTCGTTTCAGGTATGAAGAAGTTCTGAAGAATTCTGAAGAAATTTGTGTTTCTCTTTTAATTGTCATATAAATTTGATGTGATTAGGATTCTGTAAATCTGACTAAAGAAGGTTGTTTCGGAGTTAATAATACATCGCGTTGTATTGTAATTTACTTTAGGAGGGAGTGGGTTAAAATTTTTAGTCCTTATATCTTGTGCTTGATTATATTAATATTTGTCATATTTATTATTTATAGTTTGGCGTTATTGTAATAAGTGTATCGATAAGTGCTTCTGTAAAGGAATATCTGGTTAGTTCCGCTAGTTACATGCCGTCTCTGGGGTCCCTAGATGGTGCCTGATTGGTCGCATGGTTAGGACTAGATAGAGATGTTTGGTTCCTAGGTAGAAGACCCCAGATCTGGCGATTTTGGCTATTAATACTAAAATAGTCAGATTAGAGCAATTAATAAAATATAATGATTATTAATAGTCTTATTTCTACGAGAATATGAGTAGCGCGCAATAGTTATATTGAAAAATAAAAATTTTAAAATAGACGGGACGTCGCACGTGATACGTGTATTGCGTAATAGTGGGGCTGATTTTCTCGCCGCGTGCTGATATACTCATATTGTTAAGAATGATTTGTATTGTTAAGAATTACACATATTCGCAGAAGGAAATTAATTAATTATTAGATCTGTTATTATCAGATCGTGTTTTTAAATGTTAATATGTACGTCCAATGAGTTCCCAGCAAACACCAATATATAATTGTTACATTGCTATAATAAAACGAAATATAACAGGTAATATAACGTGTACGTTACATGTAACATCCATGTTAGTTGTAATTTCTCACTCATAGATGTAACATTTTAATATAACATATATTACATTGTAGTTATATTGTAATTATATACCAAATAGCACATTGATGTATTGATAAGTCAGTGCTATCTTGGGATATAATGACAATATAACTACAATGTAATATATGTAATATTAAAAATGTTACATCTATGAGTGGGAAATTACAACTAACATATACGTTACATGTAACATGCTTAAGTATATAACATTTATATATTGTGTTTGCTGGGTTAAATCTAAAAAAAGTGTACATGTTTTCTGGGGGTAAATAACCTAACGTTCGTTTACAGGACACAACCAAATTCTCACAAATAATGTGATATTATATAATTATTTGAATAAATAATTTGCTTTGGAATACATTTATCCTGTAATATATAAGTATTAATGGGTTTTTACATAATATGATTTTTTTAAATATGTGATATAATAAAAGGCCAACTTAACGAGCTTATATGCTATTAATTGAAAAATTTTTATTTATTAATTTACGTCATACTATACAAAAGTTACGATAAACGTTTCGACTGTACGACAGTCTTTCTCAATATCCTAATAATATGTTAAAAAATTAATTTAGTCATTTCGACATCATAAATAAATACAACAATTATAAGATTATATGACGAACGCAGTACAAAATTCATGATTGTTGGCATGAGTTAGAGCGTCAGATGCTGTTATATTATGTAACGACACTGTGAACAAATTAATATATCCGCTCAAATATTACATTTAGATTTTTAATAAATAGTATTAACTTACTTTTTTGTCAACGAACATAACACTTTTTTTAAAAAATTATTTCTTTTTACTTAACATAATCACAATGTGTACTTTTTTAAAAAACAAATCGATATCTGTATCTTACAATGTCGGCGCGCTGTATATATACCCAATTTTTAAGATGACGTAGACAATTTTTTTAGAATATCATAATAAGAACCGTCAAGACGCTCGGTGTCCTTTTTTAGGTTGATACTGTTGTTTTCTTCTTTAATATATATCATTTCTGATATCAACCTTTTATAATAATTCTTTTCATAATCTAGGATTTTTGTGTCGTTCCAATTGAAATTGTGTGTAAATTTTACAATATGATCAGAAACCATCGAGTGCCTTGCTGAATCTACTCTAATATTATTTTTATGTTCATTTACTCTTGTACCTAATTGTCTTTTCGTCTGTCCTACATATGTAGCATCACAATTATTACACGAAATCTTATATATGACCCCCGAATTATTTTGGAGCTTATCTCTGTCTTTTTGCGTTTTTATGACTCTGTTTAATTTCTTTAGACATCTGTATCCTACTGTTATATTTGATTTCTTTAATTCTGATGCTACTAGTTCCGAGATTCTTTCAATATAAGGTATCGCTATGAATTTTTTATTATTGTCATTATTTATGATTTCGTTATTTATATCTTGAGTCATTTCTTTGTTTAATCTATTAACAATAAGGAACTTCAGTCTATTATTGATTTCTGAGAAAATGAGATCAAGAGGATAACTATTGCTCAATAAAATCTCTATGATTAATGTTAAATTTTTACTATGAAAACGGGGATGTGATAATAATATTGACCGGTCTACTAAATTATATATTACACTTTTTTTGTGGCATATAGGATGATTTGAATGATATGAGAGTGTTCTACCCGAAAATGTTTTTTTCCGAAACCAATCTATGTATATTATGTTATTTATAATTTTGAGTGAGATATCTAAAAAACTTATGCTACGGTTATCCTCTCTTTCTATTGTGAATTTTAATCTATCGTGACAATCATTAAATTTTTCTACTAGATATGTGACTTGATCTTCCGGCAAGCAAAGCAAGATATCATCGACGTAGCGATAGTAAAACCTTATATTAACCTTTATAGTTTCAAGAATCCTAGTTTCTATATCTTGCATGACAATATCCGCAATAATTGGAGATAAAGGCGATCCCATAGGAGTTCCATGTATTTGTTTATAGATCGTTTCGTTGAATGTGAAGTACGTTGAAGTCAAAATGAATTTAATTACATTAACAAACTCATTTTTGTCTATTGATGTGTGGTTTTCAATGTAATGCCATCTATTATTTATGCTGTCTATTGCAAGGTCCACAGGAACATTTGTGAACAACGATATCACATCCAAAGATACGATTGTTTCATTGTTATTTAATTTAAGATCAGACAAAGCGTTGCACAATTCAAAACTATTGTTAACATGACTTTTCCCTTTGGGTAAACTTGTCACTAAAATGTTGTGTAAATATGCAGCTAAATGATGTAGTGCTGTATTGACCGACGATACTATTACTCTGAATGGAACATTTTCCTTGTGAATTTTGGGCAAGCCATATGCTTTAGGAAGCACTGAATCACTGGAACTTAAACAATAATAGTCTTTTTTTGTGATCCATTCATTTTTTAACCATTGTTTTAAATTTTTGTTAAGGTCTTTTTCTATTTTTATTATTGGATTGTTTTTGATTGTCATATAATTATCTTTGTCATTTAATAATTCTTCAACTTTGTCTATATAAAATTCTTTAGGTCATTGCTACGGTCGTGTTTCCCTTGTCTGCTCTTGTGAAAATGATGCTGGGATTTTGTTTACAAAATGTCATGGTTTTTTTGTACATAAAAGTAAGTTTGTCATTAATTATGTCTTTCCTAGTATTGTTGTTTAAAAAAACAAAGAACTGTGGAATAGCTATGTTTCTTATTGTCGTGAGATTAGTTATGTTATTCGAATTGCTTTCTATGTCTTTAATGAATTCATGGACAGCTGTTTTTTTATCAGTATTAATAGGAAGGCTAAAATCACTACCTAATTGCAATAAATTTGTGACATCAGTTGGAATATCTACATCAGTCAAATTAATAAACCATTTATCATTGGTTTGTTCTAATGGATTAATAGTTCTTTTTATAAAATTTGTTGCGTTAATGTGGTTATTAATATATTTATTATTTTGAGAGTTTACACTATTTTTCTCTGAACAAGAAAAAACTATGGGTTTAATATTATTATAGTAATCCGATTCTTTTTTTTGCAATAACCAACAGAATTTTTTCTTATGTAAGTAATGTAAGTTTAAAATTTGTTTTTTGAATAATCTACTATGGTGGTTATAAATCTCTTGCCATACCTGGGATGGGATGTTGTTATTTAATCTTTGTGTAAAGTATCTTATGTTTTTGTTAAAATACCCTATTTGTCTGTGCAAGTCAAATATCTCTATGTTTAATATTTCCATTCTAAATTTATGCAACACACTGTCTAACCTTTTTTTTGATTTATAATGACATACGTTAATATTACTATTGTCTGATAGATGCTTAGGTAAAACTCTGAATGTCCTACATTGTTTTAAAAATATTAATTTGGACACAGTTCTTATTTTGCCATAATTCGCCCCTAGCCAAGATTTTAAATCTTCAAAGCTTTGTTGTCCATAATTATGTTGTACAAACTTAAAATTAAGATGGTGGAACTTAAAAAGTGTATAATTATTACGCATTGTAAGGCCAGCGTGAATTAAATATATATATTTTATAAATTAAACTTCGGCTCGTATACAATTAAAATATGTGATATAATAAAAGGCCAACTTAACGAGCTTATATGCTATTAATTGAAAATTTTATTTATTAATTTACGTCATACTATACAAAAGTTACGATAAACGTTTCGACTGTACGACAGTCTTTCTCAATATCCTAATAATATGTTAAAAAATTAATTTAGTCATTTCGACATCATAAATAAATACAACAATTACAAGATTATATGACGAACGCAGTACAAAATTCATGATTGTTGGCATGAGTTAGAGCGTCAGATGCTGTTATATTATGTAACGACACTGTGAACAAATTAATATATCCGCTCAAATATTACATTTAGATTTTTAATAAATAGTATTAACTTACTTTTTTGTCAACGAACATAACACTTTTTTTAAAAAATTATTTCTTTTTACTTAACATAATCACAATGTGTACTTTTTTAAAAAACAAATTGATATCTGTATCTTACAATGTCGGCGCGCTGTATATATACCCAATTTTTAAGATGACGTAGACAATTTTTTTAGAATATCATAATAAGAACCGTCAAGACGCTCGGTGTCCTTTTTAGGTTGATACTGTTGTTTTCTTCTTTAATATATATCATTTCTGATATCAACCTTTTATAATAATTCTTTTCATAATCTAGGATTTTTGTGTCGTTCCAATTGAAATTGTGTGTAAATTTTACAATATGTATTAATCCATTAGAACAAACCAATGATAAATGGTTTATTAATTTGACTGATGTAGATATTCCAACTGATGTCACAAATTTATTGAAATTAGGTAGTGATTTTAGCTTTCATATTAATACTGATAAAAAAACAGCTGTCCATGAATTCATTAAAGACATAGAAAGCAATTCGAATAACATAACTAATCTCACGACAATAAGAAACATAGCTATTCCACAGTTCTTTGTTTTTTTAAACAACAATACTAGGAAAGACATAATTAATGACAAACTTACTTTTATGTACAAAAAAACCATGACATTTTGTAAACAAAATCCCAGCATTATTTTCACAAGAGCAGACAAGGGAAACACGACCGTAGCAATGACCAAAGAATTTTATATAGACAAAGTTGAAGAATTATTAAATGACAAAGATAATTATATGACAATCAAAAACAATCCAATAATAAAAATAGAAAAAGACCTTAACAAAAATTTAAAACAATGGTTAAAAAATGAATGGATCACAAAAAAAGACTATTATTGTTTAAGTTCCAGTGATTCAGTGCTTCCTAAAGCATATGGCTTGCCCAAAATTCACAAGGAAAATGTTCCATTCAGAGTAATAGTATCGTCGGTCAATACAGCACTACATCATTTAGCTGCATATTTACACAACATTTTAGTGACAAGTTTACCCAAAGGGAAAAGTCATGTTAACAATAGTTTTGAATTGTGCAACGCTTTGTCTGATCTTAAATTAAATAACAATGAAACAATCGTATCTTTGGATGTGATATCGTTGTTCACAAATGTTCCTGTGGACCTTGCAATAGACAGCATAAATAATAGATGGCATTACATTGAAAACCACACATCAATAGACAAAAATGAGTTTGTTAATGTAATTAAATTCATTTTGACTTCAACGTACTTCACATTCAACGAAACGATCTATAAACAAATACATGGAACTCCTATGGGATCGCCTTTATCTCCAATTATTGCGGATATTGTCATGCAAGATATAGAAACTAGGATTCTTGAAACTATAAAGGTTAATATAAGGTTTTACTATCGCTACGTCGATGATATCTTGCTTTGCTTGCCGGAAGATCAAGTCACATATCTAGTAGAAAAATTTAATGATTGTCACGATAGATTAAAATTCACAATAGAAAGAGAGGATAACCGTAGCATAAGTTTTTTAGATATCTCACTCAAAATTATAAATAACATAATATACATAGATTGGTTTCAGGAAAAAAACATTTTCGGGTAGAACACTCTCATATCATTCAAATCATTCTATATGCCACAAAAAAAGTGTAATATATAATTTAGTAGACCGGTCAATATTATTATCACATCCCCGTTTTCATAGTAAAAATTTAACATTAATCATAGAGATTTTATTGAGCAATAGTTATCCTCTTGATCTCATTTTCTCAGAAATCAATAATAGACTGAAGTTCCTTATTGTTAATAGATTAAACAAAGAAATGACTCAAGATATAAATAACGAAATCATAAATAATGACAATAATAAAAAATTCATAGCGATACCTTATATTGAAAGAATCTCGGAACTAGTAGCATCAGAATTAAAGAAATCAAATATAACAGTAGGATACAGATGTCTAAAGAAATTAAACAGAGTCATAAAAACGCAAAAAGACAGAGATAAGCTCCAAAATAATTCGGGGGTCATATATAAGATTTCGTGTAATAATTGTGATGCTACATATGTAGGACAGACGAAAAGACAATTAGGTACAAGAGTAAATGAACATAAAAATAATATTAGATTAGATTCAGCAAGGCACTCGGTGGTTTCTGATCATATTGTAAAATTTACACACAATTTCAATTGGAACGACATAAAAATCCTAGATTATGAAAAGAATTATTATAAAAGGTTGATATCAGAAATGATATATATTAAAGAAGAAAACAACAGTATCAACCTAAAAAAGGACACCGAGCGTCTTGACGGTTCTTATTATGATATTCTAAAAAAATTGTCTACGTCATCTTAAAAATTGGGTATATATACAGCGCGCCGACATTGTAAGATACAGATATCAATTTGTTTTTTAAAAAAGTACACATTGTGATTATGTTAAGTAAAAAGAAATAATTTTTTAAAAAAAGTGTTATGTTCGTTGACAAAAAAGTAAGTTAATACTATTTATTAAAAATCTAAATGTAATATTTGAGCGGATATATTAATTTGTTCACAGTGTCGTTACATAATATAACAGCATCTGACGCTCTAACTCATGCCAACAATCATGAATTTTGTACTGCGTTCGTCATATAATCTTATAATTGTTGTATTTATTTATGATGTCGAAATGACTAAATTAATTTTTTAACATATTATTAGGATATTGAGAAAGACTGTCGTACAGTCGAAACGTTTATCGTAACTTTTGTATAGTATGACGTAAATTAATAAATAAAATTTTTCAATTAATAGCATATAAGCTCGTTAAGTTGGCCTTTTATTATATCACATATTTAAAAAAATCATATTATGTAAAAACCCATTAATACTTATATATTACAGGATAAATGTATTCCAAAGCAAATTATTTATTCAAATAATTATATAATATCACATTATTTGTGAGAATTTGGTTGTGTCCTGTAAACGAACGTTAGGTTATTTACCCCCAGAAAACATGTACACTTTTTTTAGATTTAACCCAGCAAACACAATATATAAATGTTATATACTTAAGCATGTTACATGTAACGTATATGTTAGTTGTAATTTCCCACTCATAGATGTAACATTTTTAATATTACATATATTACATTGTAGTTATATTGTCATTATATCCCAAGATAGCACTGACTTATCAATACATCAATGTGCTATTTGGTATATAATTACAATATAACTACAATGTAATATATGTTATATTAAAATGTTACATCTATGAGTGAGAAATTACAACTAACATGGATGTTACATGTAACGTACACGTTATATTACCTGTTATATTTCGTTTTATTATAGCAATGTAACAATTATATATTGGTGTTTGCTGGGAACTCATTGGACGTACATATTAACATTTAAAAACACGATCTGATAATAACAGATCTAATAATTAATTAATTTCCTTCTGCGAATATGTATAATTCTTAACAATACAAATCATTCTTAACAATATGAGTATATCAGCACGCGGCGAGAAAATCAGCCCCACTATTACGCAATACACGTATCACGTGCGACGTCCCGTCTATTTTAAAATTTTTATTTTTAGTATAACTATTGCGCGCTACTCATATTCTCGTAGAAATAAGACTATTAATAATCATTATATTTTATTAATTGCTGTAATCTGACTATTTTAGTATTAATAGCTAAAATCGCCAAATCTGGGGTCTTCTACCTAGGAACCAAACATCTCTATCTAGTCCTAACCACGCGACCAATCAGGCACCATCTAGGGACCCCAGAGACGGCATGTAACTAGCGGAACTAACCAGATATTCCTTTACAGAAGCACTTATCGATACACTTATTACAATAACGCCAAACTAATAATAAGTACGATAAATATTAATATAATCGAGCACAAGAGATAAGGACTAAAAATGTTAACCCACCCCTTCCTAAAGTAAATTACAATACAACGCGATGTATTATTAACTCCGAAACAACCTTCTTTAGTCAGATTTACAGAATCCTAATCACATCAAATTTATATGACAATTAAAAGAGAAACACAAATTTCTTCAGAATTCTTCAGAACTTCTTCATACCTGAAACGAAACACGATTCTGTAAGTGCGACTAAGAATTACCCGAGTACACGTTTGAATATGTAAACTTTTCAATATTGCATTAATGAATTATGGATCCATAAATGATTATAGACCTTTTTATTAACTATAAATACCAAATGTTATGAATAAAGTATGCCATAATTAACTATAAATATCATATATTATAATCGAAGTATGCCATAATTGATTGATCAATATACGTAAAAGGACCAAACAAGGAGTAATAAATGCACTGCTAGACATAAGTATTCGTAGAGATCGACTCGGCGACACGATGGCTTGTAATTTGACCCCGTATGACCCCTCTGCCGCATTCCTGAACTTTAGGAAAGAAACCAATGCCCTACGCCGAACCAAAGATTTAGGAAGCGAAATATTATTGTTATCATTATAAGCTACAACTCAAACAAAAGCTAACCCTTGAATCCTTTACAGAATAACGTTGCACGTTCTTTTATTTTAACAATAAAAACCTCTCAATTATTAATATAATGAATATTCAAGGAATTACAATCTCCACATTTTTGTAATGGCTTCTAGGGCACGCAATTTAACCCTTTAGTATAAATTATAATGATAAATATTAACGTTTTTATAAATAAGCAATTCGGAAACTAATGTAAAAATTTCCATTCGTCTATTAAGAATCGTAATTATACTGCGCCAACGAACCATCTTAGCTGATGGACCACCCTTCGCCTCCTTTTCGATGACGCAAACCGAATTCCTACGGAACCATAAACATGTCAAAATCTAAGCACGCCTGGTCCTCCAAAGGGTATATAAACCGCGGATTTGGCGTCCTACGAGCACTTCTTGTCAACTTCTAGAATAGAGCATTTTTCGTATTACTATTTTCTAAATTCTAAATTCCACACTTAGCCGATTACGGTTAATCTAGTTTTCGTGTCAATTAGTACTTAGATTTTTTCTGCAAATCCTTATGTTAATTATCATTCTAGTTAATTCATCTGATAGTTTAAATTCGTAAACTCCAAATTGTACCATTATAAGTCACAGACTGAGAAATTGTTCATAAATAAAGAAATAAAGAATTAAAATTAATATAAAATCAGTGCATATCTGTTCTTCCAACTCCATCCTGAGACCGAGGTCCCCAGGAGAACTACAGCCCAGGCATAGTCACCAGGAACAACAGAGCAGATCTTCATCTCCGTGCGAAATCAAGTAAGAACTAATCCTTTTTAATCCTCGATCTAATTTTATAATCTCCTAATAACTAATTAATTAATATTATAAGGATGAACATATCCTTGTAAATGGACAGCCCGAAACGCAATCTTGTACGTAAGAAGAAGCGTACACGCCCTTCAATAATTAGGAAATATAGATCAATCGCGACTACTTTCTCAAATTCTCAAGAGAGATTATCCGGAGATAAACAATTACCTGAGTCTCAAGAGGTGATCTCTCCTGACTTACCTCAAGGTTCCGGATCAATTGACAATTTTCAACATAAAATAGAACCCTTATCACCAATCCCCCTTGAGGAGATTGATAATATAATCAACGAATTAATAGAATCGTCTAAGAGTTCCTATCAAGATTTTCCACCTTTTGAGGAATATAATTTTCCTGCTGTCTCTTTACCGGAATTAAGCTCAGGACCGCTAGAACCTCCCTTTGAAATTGACGACTATTCGAAGTATCTAGATCTTTAATAATCTCAACTCGCGATTATTTATCAATTATTCTAAATGTTCAAATCCTTGATAATAGACTATTACTTTATTTTATTAATAACATACTTTAATTTCATATCTTATATCCTGAATAGGAAATACGATTTTGAACTAATATTAATTTTCCTAGACGATATTATTTATTCCTACGAAACATTTTCTATTTCTAAAATTCCCCAGATCCGAAAAGTCAGTTCCAGCTCTCGGCGCACCCAGGATATAGTCGGTGCATGCAGATTGCCCTAAATAAATAGAGAGCTAACCCTTTCTTCCTAGACCTAGAGTAATAGAGGAGGAAAGAAGGTCACTCGGACGTGACACACGCATATCAGGCAACGACACATTGGAGGAATGGTTATATAAGTAATATGTGTATATGTATAACATTATTTTTGCTTTGTTGTATATCTGGTAATTGAAAAAAATATACAACCATTTGTGGCCTAGCGTTCGTTTCCAGGACATAGCGGGAAAATTAGTTCATTATGACGCTATAAGTATCACGCATATCAGACAACGAAGCATTGGAGCAATGGCTATGTGTAATTAGTGTATATGTATAATATTATTTCCATTTCGTTATATGTCTGGTAATTGAAAAAAATACAATTATTTTGTGGCCTAGCGTTCGTTTCCAGAACACAACAAAATTTTTATCAATAATACAATATTAAATATATAAATGAAGCACTCGGCTTGGACATTTATTCTAAATTTCTCTCAAATAAATTTCATTTTTTATGTAGATTATTCATCCATTTAATTTGAAAGCGACTTGCATTCCTATTATACAGATGTTTGGTAATATATAAAAACGATAAAATCTCGCTGCGCGAATATTAACGTTAGATGGGAAGATAAGTGAGCGATGACAGTCTATTGTGACACGATATGCGTCACACATATCATGTTACAATAGACTGATCTCATTGCACTAGAATAAATGTCCGAGCTGAGAGTGCTTCATTCAACTATTTAATATTGTATTATTTATAAAAATTTTGTTGTGTCCTGGAAACGAACGCTAGGTCACAAAATGATTGTATTTTTTTCAATTACCAAGCATACAACAAAGCAGATATAATATTATACATATACACATATTACTTACAGCCATTCTTCCAATGCTTCGTTGTCAGGTATACGTGATATTTATCGCGTCATAGTGAAGTAATTTTCCCGCCATGTCCTGGAAACGAACTCTAATATATTTTTATCAATTACCAGGCATACAATAAAGCGGAAATAATTTTATACATATACACATATTATTTATAGCAATTCCTCCAATGCTTCTTTGCCTGATATACGTGATATTTATCGCGTCATAGTGAACTAATTTTTCCTCAATGTCCTGGAAACAAACTCTGATATATTTTTATCAATTATACCAGGCATACAACGAAGCGGGAATAATATTACACATATACACATATTACTTATAGTCATTTTTCCAATTCTTCGTTACCTGATGTGCATGATACGTATTGCGTCATAGTGCGCAGATTTTCCCGCTGTGTGCTGATATACTCATATTGTTAAGAATTACACAGCTTCGCAGAAGAGAGTTAACTGACATAGCCATATCGCGTTTTCATATGTTAATATGTACGTCCAACGAGTTAAATCTTAAAAAAAGGTAAATATCATTTTATCTGGTCTGTGTTCGTTTCCAGGGCACAACCAAATTCTTACAAATAATGTGACATTAAATAATGATATTAAATACTTGAATAAAAAATTCGCTTCCTAATGCATATTTTATGAGATTGCGTCACAGTAAGATAATCTTATTTATTATCGGATACTCTGTATAACGGGTGTGCAAGTCAAAAAACAAATTGAAGCATATCTTATTTTTTGCAGTTTTGTTATGAGTAAGTTACATTTTTTGTAAATAAATATATTTTTATGTCATTTGTTTTCAATATTGGTATGAAAAATTCTCGCTTAAAACCAAAATAACGTTGGTGCAACCGGGAATAATTATAGCATCTAAAGGACCACGCACAAATCGTAGGGAAAAATGGATATCAGTTGATTTGGTTGAAAATTTAGTATGATGTGTATGACGTCCTGATTCGCCCGGCAAGCGAAAGGTCTCGGGTTCGATTCCCGATTCTGCGACTTTCGGATCTATATTTTTCTCTCGCATTTATTTCTTTAGGGGGAATAGGGGATACATGGAATTAAAAATCTCTTGTAGAGATTATTCCAATTTTATATCTTGGCCGTGTCCAAGTAAAATTTGGTGCCTTGTGCACAGGTATTTAATTCTAACAAAAAAATTTAGTTTCGTTTAGGATAACGCACTGTCATCCGCGATTTGGCTCTTATTGCCTGTCTTATATATGTTAAATTTATATTTATATTACAGAGCCTAGTTAAACTCCTAATTAATTTAATCTATACACTGACTAAGTTTCCTGCTAACAGTCAACATCTATTTATTTCGTGCTTACTTCTGTCAGTTATACATTGTTCATCAAAACAATGGTTAATTTTGTCGGGGGTTTGTTGTAAATATGATTTATTGTATTAATCTGATTACTTGAAAAGGGCTGCAATGACAGCCGAAACGTTGTAATTTAACTAATTATTTAAAATAAATTATTGCCAGTCTGGTCGACTTTAAAATTGGAGGAGAGATTTTCATTAATCTATACAATCATATATACATTCATATATATCGTCATAACAAAAAAAGAAAAAGAAAAAATCGCCACGCCGCTCGCTTCGCCGTCTACCGTGCCTTTCCTCGCCTTTCCACCCTACCTACTTTCTGCCTGCTCTTACACACACCCGACTCTTTTATCCTAGTCTTTCTTATTCTACGTTTTCTTATATCCTATTTTCGCCATCTTATATACTCCTTAACCTAAGTGGGACCTCCGCTTCCGGTTGCTGTTACCCTTCATTTCTTTCACTCTTCCCTCTCTCTCCCTCTCTCTCTCTCTCTCCCTCTCTCTCTCTCCCTCTCTCTCTCTCTCCTTCTCTCTCTCTCTCCCTCTCTCTCTCTCTCTCTCTCCCTTTCTCTCCTTTCTCTCACACACACCCTCTCCCTCTCTCTCTTCCCTCATCTCTAACCCTCTCTCATCCCCCTCTTTTCCTTTTCCATCCTTCCCATCCTCCCCTTCCCCCTCCCCTCTTACTTTCTCTAACATTTTTAGCCACGTTTCCCCTTCTCCCTCCTCTCCTAACACCTCCTTCACCATTTCCTGCCAACTCTCTTCCCTTCCCCATTCCATGCAATCCTCCCACACATGCTCCCACGTTTCCAACCCTCTCCCACACATTCTGCACTTCCTCTCCTCCTCTTTTTCCCAGTATCTATTTCCCCTCATCCCATTCCCCAATCTATACCTTGCTATTCTCCTCCACCTGTCTTCTAGAAAGGCTATCTAAAGAAAGGGTGGACGGAAGACAAGAATTCTGTAAGGAGAAAGTGAACGGTTTCGTGAGATGTATTTAAAATTATTTATTTTACAAACTGAACTGAAACAATTGTCTAATAACGCGTTCGCTTCTTAACTATATGCGATTCCCGCCACTCTAATCTCCTTTTAAACTTTTAAGAGGGACTCTCAGGGCAGACTGCTCCGAATTCGTACATCGGTAACGACAATGGTTGATAGATCATATGATCGACGCGTGGCACGTGCGTGCCCTATCGCGATTCGCTCGCGATCGACCTATTGAAGAGCGAGATTCAGACAAAAACGCTTGTTTGTCCGTCTGGAACGCGCGGTCGCGAAAATAAGTCGGAAGTAATGACCTTGCCGAAAACATCGAGAAACGGCTTCTCGAATATGCCTTACAATTTTATACAAATTATTATATTATACTATTTATATAATTATCCTGTTTTAATTCAGAAACAAATATTCGCAGAACCTACAAATTAAAAAAATCACAGAACTTACAAATTAAAAAAATATAAATCGAATTAAAAAGATATTCGATATCACGGTCTGCGGGCGAAAAAGTATATATCTTTATATGAATTACAAATATTACATAAAAAATTTAAACTACATATAAATATATAATGTTTTGCAGTACATTGTCTTAGTATAAAAGAAAATTATTTTCAAAAATATAGTTACTTATACGGAAAAAATAGATACTTTAACATTTACCTCATTTCAAAATATTTAATGTAATTACAAATGTATGTACACTGTTATTTGTCCTGGAATACACCATTATACATAGAATTATTCCAGGGCAGTCCTAGAAATCACTATTGTCCTGAAAGCTGTCATTATGCAAGTGTCTTGGAAGACTTTAAAACATAATATCTCGAGAACGGAAAGAAATATTTAACTTTTTTAGGTCACAATCAGTTTGCTTTATTAAAATGTATTTAAAAACTGTAAGATTTTTAACTGTCTTGGAACAAACCCTTTGACACATATATATATATATATATATATATATATATATATATATATACTTATTGTATTATATATATATACATATATATATGTATTAATCAAACATATATGTATAGTGTAGTAATTAGTATTAATACGTATAATGTTTAATATTTTCAATCAAAATTAATATTGGACGCTAGTAGTAAAAATAAACTTGGCAAACTTGATTTCGACGTAACTAGCAATTTTATTTAATTTTTTCACGACGTTTCGACCATTTGGTTGTGGTCCTTATCAAGTGAAAATTCCATTAATTAAACTGAGATTAACGCAACATCACACCGGTCTTATTTAAAATTAATAGTTAAAAGTTAAAAGAGGAACACGTCCCATCGCTATGATGTTTCGTCAATGACGTCGTTGATGTAACCACTTCTGAGATGTAAAGTGTCCTTTACTTTATTTTAATGCACGTTTCCTATTTTATTCTATAAGATAGACTTAGGAGACGAGGAAAAGTGGCAAGCGGACACGCGGATCAGATAAAGCGAAATAATTTAGAAGAAGTTAGATTGAAGTAGACTATTCAATTCAAGAAGACCGTATTTAAAATAAAGAAAAGACCCGATATATTTTAAGTGTTCACAACTGACTTAACAAAGAATTTTTCTAAATAACTCCCGTACACCAAACACGATCGATCCGTTATACTTTATGTAAGAGTGTCGGCTCTCCCGCTGGTCTCGCAGTGGTTCGCTCTCCGGCTCTCGTGAAACCGCGCATGCTCCTTCGTCACCCGGTATTGGTGGTAGCAGCTGACGAGCTGACGATGAACGTTAGCTGTCATGCGCGCGCGATGCTTACAGTATAGCAGCGAAGATGGTTTAGCGACGGGAGAGAGAGTTCATTATAATTCTTAACGTGTTGAATAGAAATCGCTTTGCAATAATTCGTAAAATACATATTTTTCATGAAATGTCGATATATGTTGTTGTAATTTGTGCTAGTATGTTTAAGATTATGTACCATAAAATCTTTCACATATTTAATAATATTGATCAATCAATTAATGGGATGCTTCATGTATGATATATCATATTATTCATATTTAATTAAAATAAAAAATCAAATCAACTTTCCCGAATTATTAATTGTAAGTCCATAATTAATTAATGCAATATTGGAAAGCATATATATATATATATATATATATATGTACTTAAATATATAGCGAGTAACCCCTAATCGTACTTACAGAATCATGTTTTTATTTAGATAAGAACTTTGGAAGAATTAATATAATTTTAGTCATCGTATAAAATTTAATGTAAGATTCTGTAAATATGATTATGAGATAATTAAAGTGTCTACCCAGCAAACACAGAGATGTAATAAATATATCTCAGAGTTATAACATTATATATCACAAGTAACATAATTACATAATAAGTAAAGTGTGTATGTTACATGTACTACTAAATGTCAGCAACAAAAGTACTTCTCTGATATATCAGAGATATATATCACTGTACTTTAAATGTTATATATATGTTACATAAAGTTGCCACTATACTACATAACAAATATATATTTCAGATATAGAATATTAGATAACATATACATTTCAAACACATAACTATATAAATTTGTAACATATATTTTATTCATATGTAACATGATTATATTAATAATTGTAAACAAAAAAGGGCTATAAGAGCTATTAAACATAACAAAGTTGTCAGTTGATATTAAAAAACTTTATTTAAACGGAACGAGAAATAAATAAGAAGTGATCATTTATTCGCATTTAAACGAAATAATAAATACATAAAAAATATACATTAAAGCGAACGTTTCGGCTGACATTTCGAGCCTTCCTCAGCGCAATACAAATATTATATAAATTGAAATGTAATATTGAACATTAAAGACGGCAATTAACGATGTCAAGATAATAAAAAGTCAGTTTTTTGTCTCGTTACAAGTGCCATTGTTGATACATACTGAGATCGAGCGACCGTGCCATGTAATAACTATGTGTATAGGCCTCCTGATTTATTGGTCAAGGGAGATATCTTGATTGAATCATCATATTGAAATGTTGTTAGACATTAAATGGAGATCTAAATAAATAATATCCGATTATTCACTATACTTTTGACAAATAAAATGCACTGTACACTCACTCAAACAAAATTGGTGATTATTTTATAGAAGTTTCAAGTATCAGATACGAAATCTTATAGACACAGTTTTTTCTAAAGACAAAAGTTTACTAAAGACAGAACGTTTTTACCGTCTCAACTCTCAATCCCAAATGAGGCAGTACCTCGGTGTTTCATCTTTAATATACATATCAGGTTAACAGGTCTGTTTACAAACTCTGGCAATTTTGGTAAAAAATCTATAACATTATTGTATATATCAGGCAAAAATTCAGTGTCATTTTGTAGATTCAATCCATTAGTTTGTCTTTTTATATACAACATTTCTGATATAAGTCTTTTATTATAATATGGTTCTTTATCTAAAATTTTTACTTCACCCCAATCAAATTCGTGGGAGAACTCTAATCTATGATCAGTAACAACTGATTTATTGGAACACTTTCTGTTCATGTGTTTTTTATATTCAGTTATCCTAGTATTCAGTTTTCTGTTAGTTTGACCCACATATGAGGCATCACAGTTTTTACAGTTAATTTTATAAACTACATTCGTATTCGCTCCTTTAGGTATTTTGTCTTTATGTGTTTTTATAAATTTACCTAATTTATTCATGCTTACGTAAGAGAGTCTAGTGTCAACTTTTTTTGTAATACCTATCAATTGTTCTGTAGCATTCGGTAAGTAAGGCACAGTAAAAAAACAAAGGAGAATCCTTCGACTGATTTAGACTGTTGTTGTTAACATTATTTCTAGTATAAAAAAGAGTTTGAAGTCTATCGTTAATAGTGTCAAATATGAATTTTACCGGATAATTATTATTTATTAGGATATTAATAATCACTTCTATATTATCCTGATGAAATGAAGGATGTGATAATAAAATTACCCTATCAATCAGACCGATGATCGTTCCTCTTTTTTGACATATAGGGTGTTGTGAAAGAAAATTCAAGTACCTTCCAGAAAACGTAGGCTTTCTAAACCAATCACATGTAATTTTATTATTTTTTGATATTAACTTGATGTCCAAAAAACTCAAACTATGGTTTTTTTCTTTTTCCATTGTGAATTGAATACGCGGGTGTAGCGAATTAAAAGTGTTTAACGTATGTTCAATATATTTATTAAGTACTGACAAAATAAGGTCGTCGACATATCTATGGAAAAAAACCGGTTTATAGTTAAGTAGGTTTAGAGCTTTAGATTCCAAATCTTGTAATACTATATCAGCGACAATGGGAGAAAGAGGGGAGCCCATCGGAGTTCCATAGGTTTGTTTATATATAGTGTTATTAAAAGTAAAAAATGTAGAGTTTAATATTAAACTAATGCCATTTAGAAACTCTGATTTATTCTTTCTTTCTTTGTTTACAATTATTAATTTAACAGAGCTAATTACTATTTTTATTTAATATTATATTAAATCGTTCTTCTAATATTTAATAATTATTCCTAATATTTTTTTTATTGTTCATCTTACATATAAGCAAAATATATATTAAACGCATTTACACTTTGTTATATGCATTTGAAAAATATATTATGCTAATGTATATCCACATTGTATGTTTATTAAAAATTCATATAATATTTAGAGTATAATATTTGGAGGATTATTCTCTTATGCTGTATTTAATTTTTTTAAGTTATTTTATATTTATTTTTTCAGATATTTCAGATACACATATAACAGAAATTAGGAATACATAAACATTTATTAAAATCTTATATTAATGTTATACGCAAACGCAGTTAAGCGGGAAGCACATACTCTCGCATAAGCGCATAATGTCACGTCCTAGTGACCTTCCTACTCTCTCTATTCCTAGACTAGAAAGAATGGGGCGCTTTCTATTTTTTATGAGGCAACCTGCTTACACCGGCTTATCTCAGGGATACCGAGAGCACGGACTATACTGTGGAACTAGGGACCGAGTATCGGGACGTTGGGGATGGGGAATTCTAGTTACTAGTGAAAAAAGGATTTCTACTAGCAATTCTTTCTAAACTATCTAATGAATTTATCAATTGATCGACTGTAATTTCCCCGTTTAAATAGTTGTTAATTAGTAGATTCAATAGCGAAAATATAATATAACTCTCAAATCTAAGGTCTTGAGAATCCCTCATGGGGTCTTATTATTAGACAATTATTTAAATTACACAATTATCGGTTTTCATGAAGTCTCGCGTTTATCGTGTGTAATGGATCAGGAATGTTATCTAAACAGACGAGAAGTTGGTCTAGATCGATGTTTCCCTCTAAAACGTCTGTTAGTAGGGCGATAATTATACTTATTATCGTATGAATTTCTTCGTTAATTAATTTCCGATTTTCTTCAATAGTTAATTCTGATGACATTTGAGAATGATTCAAAATTTAAATAACTAGCATATTGATTGATTCTAAATGAGATATCTGGACACTGTTCTTCTAGGAATTTTATTAGATCCTGAGAGATTTCCTCCTCTATTTCCGATACTAAATCGCACAGTTCTGTGAATAATGATGATTCGAAAATGTCGTTGTTAAAATCAAAAAAATTAGATAGTTTGTCAAATGAGGGTTCGATCTTTGTATCGGGGACGGTTCTTTCGTCCGTAAAGAGGGATTTGTCAAGGGCTTGTTGCTGGAGCCAACGTAAAGTAGACGCGGCGCGGTTAGCACGAGTCTTTTTACTTGCTCTATGATTTCTTTTATTCCGACGTGCGATCTTCTGTTTTAATGTCTTCATGGGAGATAGGATAGTAGTGAAGTATCTAATTTAATAAGGGAATATTATCAGGGAGATATTAATAAGGAAAATGTACTGATAGAGATTGCATCAATGTCGTATTAATATCTTCGTTAATTTACCACCGGATTCTGTCTATTGTATTTAGGTAGACAATAGGAGAATAGTTAAATATCTAAATAATTAGCATATTGATCGATTTCAAATAATTTGTCTGGACACTGATCTTTTAATGATTGTATCAAATCCTTACGATGAATTTGTTTCTGAGAAGTATCTTCTTCTATTTGTGATACTAAATCACAAAGTTCTGCAATTAGTAATTGTTCTGAGAATTGGTCTTTTATTGTTTGTACTTCGTCAGTAGGATAAAATTGTTCCGGTAAGTTGTTTCTTTCTACTTGCGATACTAATTCGTGTAATTCTGTGATTAATAACTGTTCTGAAGAATCGGTTTCCGAACTAGATTTATTAGATGGTTCGTCTGGCAAGGATTCTATTCAAAATCAGGGGAATTTCTTTTATCTGAGATTGGTGATAACTCTGGGAAGCTAGTTCTGAGATCGAAATAATTAAGTGCTTCTTCTATTAAAGAATCAATTGAACTCGGTGGTTCAGGAGTCGTGAATTCAAGGGAATTAAGAGGTTGGTTGATCGAGGTTTCGATCTCAATATGAGGGGGAGTTCCTTTGTTCGCTACGTGCTTATTGTCAAGATTTAACTGAATAGATGAAGTCTTCAACCTTTTTATGGTCTCCGGAGAAAAGGTAACTTTTTCACACGATTTGATACGAGGTTTATTATCCGGTGACCGTTGCCTGAGCCAAAGTAGAGTAGATGCAGCGCGGTTAGCGCGAGCCTTTTCTTACTTGCCCTACGATTACGTTTCTTTCGATAATCGATCTTCTGTTCTCGTTTATTCATTTATAAAATTGTCATTAAATAATAATGGAATATCTATTCAAATTAGATGTTACTAAGAGGATACTACTAGGGGGTGGTATACTGAAAGAGATTATGTTAATTGAATCAAATCTAATTAACTAAAGAATTTGTCAAAATAACATTCGCTCAATTATTGGTCCCCTTGTATCAGTTATTAGGAAGGAGAAGATTTAGGCATAAGATCTACCTCGGGGCGTTGATAGGAGAGTTGTTTCCGGTGCGCTTTATTCAGCGCTCGGGGGAAGGAAATAATCGGAGAGTTGTTTCCGGTGCGCTTATTCAGCGCTCGGGGGAAGGAAATAATCGGAATGAGAATGAAGGGGACTATTAGAATAATAACAGGAGTTCTGTCTTTATGCTAGAATCGATTATCTATCATTTATGTATTTTTTTATTGATAGAATACTTGAAAGGTGATTGGATAATGATTAAAAGAAATCTACGCGACCTTCGAAACTCGTTCGAATTTTTATGTAATGTCGGAATGTCGGATGATCTGTGTGATTTACAGAGTCCTACCTTTAAGACGACAAACTCTTCGTAGACCCGTGATGTGTTTGGCCAGCTTCGCTCCCTCGCAAGGACCTCGGTCGTGGGGTGCTTATGGCGAAATCAAACGCTCGGTTGTACGATGCTCTAAAGTTCTTTATTCGTCTTTTAATCCGGTTACAAATTATGCGCGATTAAAAGTTAGGAAGTCAGCGAGTTCGACGGCTAACCCGTGACTTAAACAATGTACTAAGTTACAAATTTACGCTGGGCTACAGCAGTTAAGTGTCGTTGACAAAATTATATGTTCGCGTTATAGATCGTTATGATGATTTTAGGATGGTACGAAATTGTTGCTGCACTTCTTGGCTAGCGATAATTTAAAATGTACACTGTAACTTTCTGTGATGAAATGCGGTCCCGTGATTATGATGAAATGCCGTCGTCCGGCCAGATTTTCTAGGGTTTATATACCCCTCGAAACCGAAAAATCTTGGTGTCGCGTGCAAATTTTTGGGTGAAAGGATTCCCACAAAAACGCTTTTCCAGGAAGATATCATAATAAATTTCTTATAAAAGAAGTGGTGGTTTGGGGGTCCTGAGAAGGCAACGAGTGAGCTCTTCTTATAACCAAATATGGTCAAGAGAGTCTATCATGACCATATAAGGTGATAGACGACGAGAAAATCTAAGAGAGAATAAGTCGTAAAAGTCTATGATTTGTTGATTTTCGAGACTCGTGACGTGCAGGTGTTAGCATCCCGAAAGACGCGAGGTTGCTTATCGTATCAAGATCGGGGGCGGTCTGGCAGACAAAGAAAGATCAAGCGGTAGCCGCACGTTGGGGTTCTATTGTTTGCTTGCTAGCTTCTATACGTTTCTGAAATCGTTCTCTATATAATTCTCTGCTATATTCCAGTTGTTGCAATTTTAATATAATGAAACGAAGCTATGATTGCTAAATTATATAGTTATGATTTCAGAACGTGGTATATTCTTATATAGTTACGGTAAAATGTTGTTATATTCATGGAATCCTTATTTATGTAAATATATTGGGAAAAAAAGAAGAATAACATCTCTGATACTAAGTTGCAAGAATCAGAGTAGTTTCAATCATTGATAATACAATAGTAAGGTTCCATAAATATAATTACAATTGAGGCGCATCGTGATTTTACAATTTAAAGAAAAGATTTTATGGAATATTTTATGACAAATAGTCGGTCATTAAAATTTATATTATAAATTTTATAATTCATTCACCATTGTGTGATTAAGATATTTATTCAGACGATTCGTCATTTTAACTATTCCATAAATAAGATTACTCAATTTCAAACATGTCGATTATAGAACTCACACATTGATTAATAGGTTTGCACACATTGATTATATTTCGCATTTATCGTTCATACCGTTAGGGTTGTAAGAGATGGCGATGTCTAGTAATTTATAGATATACGCTTGTTATGTTAGATTGGTCGCGTTGCTAGTCCCTAGACTAGTTACAACTAGAAGATTCCCTATGCCGGTATTACTAACGATAAATAATAAAAACGTCTAACTCTAAGTTAAATCATTCTCAAAATAGTTAATTATATAGGTTCTCGCAAGAAATGATGTAAAAGCGAAAAATTTTGGGTTTCGACCAATGGCGGGACGTCACAATAAGCATGTAGCCGACTCCGCAGATGTAGGGATCAAATGCTACACAAGGGTTAATTTTCTATTAACTAATAATCAAGAGATCTTTATTCTTCTTTTCTTACAAGACGTGACTCGACTTTCTTTTTTCTATATCTATATATTGTTACGTCCTCCGGACGTTCTTTCTCGCAAAAGACGTCTCTCGCACACACTCTCACTCACTCGCGGCTCGCGAAATAAATACACTCTCTTATGAAGAAATGATCCTTTATACAATGATGAAATACAATGACTAATGTACACGCGAAAGAAAGAAGATTGCTCTCTGGTCAAGTCACGTCCGTACGAGATGACAGCTAGACCAAAACTGTCATGGAGCCTGAAAACAACCACCGGGCGGTTGTCAATAAACAACCCCCCTTAACGATGAAGCTCCACGACACAAGGAATGATATTCAGGGGATGAAAGATCAGGGACGTAACACTGCCCCCCTTCTTCAAGATTATCGTCCCGACAATCAAAAACAGAGGGCTATCCAACGCTGTACAATAACTCTGTATTCCGATACCGACCTCAGGACTCCGACGAATTTTCTTGTTTTACCCTGGGCTCCTGCCACAGGTTACCAAACAATCCGCTATTCTGGATCCCGTCGCACATCCGTTGGACTATATTCGCCAATCCAAGTCCACAGTACAACTGTATCAATTGTCGATTCCAGGGCACCGACGAGTCTTCCTGCCCTACCCTGGGCTGCTGCCGCAGGTTACCGAGCGACTCCGTCAATTTGGTCCCAATCGACTTTCAAAATTCCTTGAAGATAAGTCCCAGTCTCCCTTCGTCCTCCGGTTCAGACAAGGGGGGGGGTATCTTCCGTGGACCCATCGTCCCTCATGGACTCCCCAAGTCCCTGTCTCGGCATTTGCCCAAAGTCCCGCGGGAAAACCACGGATCAAAAACCGCGGGCAAGACAGTCTTCTTAGAGTAGAATAAAGACGGATGAAGATTTTTTCCCTCGAAGACTAAGCTGGGAGATCAATTTTTCCGCCATTCAGGAAACTTTTCTCAGGTCAAAGACAAATTTCTTTCCAAATTGAAGACTCTGTAACGAAAAATAAAATGCGCAGTAACTTATTCTATTTTTTTTTAAATTAAAACATCCCCCCGAATTTTTAAATAAAAATCGACTATTTCGGGCTCCAATTTACTTAATTATTTTTCTAAACTTCTCTCGAGAAAAGGAGCTAATCTATCTGAATGTACAATTTTCCTCTTATGTCTAGACGATTTTTCTATGCAAAACACCACGTCATTAAGTTTTTTTACTATCCGGAATGGACCTTCCCAACTTCCTTGTAATTTCGGAGCTTTCCCTTTAACCCTACGAGGATTATAAAACCAAACCTTCTGTCCTACTTCGAAAAGAATTCTTCTGGCACTACGATCATAACGAATTTTCATCTGAGAAGATTTCAAATTCATTCGCTCTCTAACCGAAGAATGAATTTCTTTTAATTTCTCTTTTAGATTTCTAGTAAAATTTTTTTTGGAAGTCTTCCTTCAGAAGATTCAGGATTTCCTCGTAAAAGATCCACTGGTAGCCTTAGTTCCCTATCAAAATATAGCTCTGCCGGAGTCACGCCAGTGGTTTCATGCTTCGAAGATCTGTAAGCTAAAAGAAACATGGGAATTCATCGATCCCAGTCTTTTTGATCTTCCGATACGTATTTCGCTAGGAAATTTGAAATAGTCTGATGTTGGTGTTCTACTTGTCCGTTAGATTGAGGATGCAAGGCGGTAGTTCTGGTTTTTCTTATCCCGAGTAATTTCATTAATTCTGAAAAAAGTTGTGATTCAAAATTCTTCCCTTGATCAGTGTGAACTTCACTTGGAATTCCATGCCTTGAGATAAATTGATTAACAAAGACTTCAGCGACCATTTTAGCTCTGATATTTTTAATAGGAAAAGCCTCCACCCATTTAGTGAAGCAATCTACGATAACAAGCAAATATTTGTTTCCGGATCTTGTCGAAGGAAGAGGACCAAGTATGTCCATCTGTATTCTCTCTAATGGAGCTCCAACGTTAAAAATTCGTAAAGGAGATTTCCCTTTTCCTGAAGGACCTTTCTTTGAAACACAGATTTTACAGGTTTTGCACCATTCCTCAACATCTTGTTTGCAGGTTGCCCAGAAGAATCGTTTTCGAATTTTTCCTAGAGTCTTATTGGCTCCGAAATGTCCTCCTGTTGGAGAATCATGCGTCTCCTCTAATATTTCCTTTATTCGTACTCGAGGAACCACGAGTTGAAGAAAATTTGATTTTAAATTTGGAGCTTCCCATTTTTTATAGAGGATCCCATTTTTCACAATCAAAGAATCCCAATACGACCAATATATTAAAGTTGAAATGTCCTCTCCGACTATTTCTGAGCGTGGGGGACGAATTTTTGTTTCCTTGGCACGAAGAATAAATGAAATGTCAGGATCTTGTCGTTGCATTTCACGCCAATTTTCCAAATTTTCGCCTTCGAATACAATACGAGAAACTGTTTGTTCCCTCTCCTCTGAATTTTTCTTTTCCACTTTTGCACAATATTGACAATTGTTTGATTCACAAAGTCTTCTAGACAATCCGTCAGCATTATTGTGAGAAATCCCTTTACGATAGATAATCTCAAACTCGTATTGCTGTAATCTTTCCATCCATCGAGCTAATTGACCTTCCAAATCGCCTGCCCGGTAATTAAGTCTTAAGTCGGCTTAAGTCGCCTGCTCTAACTCTTTATGTACAAACGGCGTTACGTCTCCATGGTGCGCCGTAGGTCTCGGTCTTATCTCTTGCATTTTATTCCGAAGCTGTTGCACAAATGTTTCAGGTCTTATCTGCTGGTCGATGTCCTCGAAGAATCCGCCCGGTATTTTGAGGGTCGTTCCAAATTGTAGCTCGGCCGCTGAGCATTTAATGTCCGGCTTGAACACCGTGCGCAGTCCCAGCATCACAGTCGGCAGGAATGCCACCCAGTTGCTGTCTCCTTGCACGTGGCAGGTAAGTGCGGTTTTCAGGGTTCTGTGCCATCTCTCTAGGATGCCGTTTGAGGCTGGATGGTACGGAGATGTTCTTGTGCGTACACATCCCAACAAGTTGGTCAGTGTCTTAAACAGTTCAGCCTCAAACTGTGTGCCCTGGTCCGTCGTTACCACCGCTGGCACTCCATATCTGCTTATCCATGTCGCATAGAAGGCCCTCGCCACGGTCTCCGCTGTTATGTCGACCAGTGGTGTTGCTTCCGGCCATCTCGAGTAGCGATCCAGCATCGTTAGGCAGTACCTGAAACCCTTGGAGATTGGTAAAGGTTATTAAATCTAACTCAAAGGTAATTAAATCTAAATGTACCTGTCGGAATCTTTCGTCTGGAACGTCGATCCTCTCCGGAACATGCCTCTGGTGTCGATGTATTTTGGCTCTTTGACATGCAAGGCACATGCGCGTCCACTCACTAATGTCTTTGCCCATCCTGGGCCATACGAAGTCCTTCTGTATTTGTTGTTTCGTGGCTCTCGCGCTTACGTGTGCCAGACCATGTATTGCGTCGAAAAGCTTTTTTCTTAGCGTTTTCGGTACATATGGTCTGATGGCGTCTTGTGAAGCCTCGCAATACAGTAGTTTATTAGACCCTGTGAGGTTAAACGGCTGTATTCGAAGCGATGTCCTTCCTTGTAGTATGTGTTGTAGCTCTTCGTCAGTTTCCTGTTCTGCTGCAATCTCTTCAGTGCTGAAGAGTACCGGCACGTCCACTGCTTCGATGCGTGATAATGCATCTGCCACAGTATTCTCCGCGCCCCCGATATGGCCTATCTCCGTTGTATATTGGCTTATGAAGTCCATCTGCCGCGCTTGGCGTGGTGAAGCTCTGTCGGATTTTTGCTTGAACATAAAGGTTAATGGCTTATGATCCGTCTTAATTACCAGTTGTCTACCTATAACTGTATCCTTGAGGTACTTAAGTGCTTTATATATTGCGAGCAACTTCCAATCGCAAGTGCTATATTTCTTTTCTGCCTTGCTCAACTTCCTAGAGAAGAAAGCGAGGGGCTGCATCTTTCCGTCTGTCGATTGCTCCAGGACCGCTCCGACCGCCGTTTCCGATGCATCCGTCGTCAGCGTTAGGTCTGCCCCTTCGCGCGGATGCGCTAACAGGGCTACCTTCGCCAGTGCCTGTCGGCATTTCTCGAATGCCTGACTCGCCTCTTCACTCCAGGCTATCGGTCGTTTGTCATTCTTCTTGCTGTCTCGTAGGTATTCGTTGAGCACCGCTTGATCCTGAGCCTCCCGGGGAATGCATCGTCGATAATAATTTAGCATCCCCAGAAACCTTCGCATTTCGAGTACGTTATTCGGTTTTTTATATTGCAGGATGGCAGTAACTTTATCTTGCATCGGTCTGATTCCTTGCTCCGAAATCACGTATCCTAGGAAGTTTACCTCCTCGAGTCCAAAATTGCATTTTGCAGCATTTACTTGGATTCCTGCTGCTTGGAGTTTCTCGAAGACCATACGCAGATGCGATCGATGTTCTTCTGGTGTCTCTGACGCCACCAGAATGTCATCGACATAACAGAACACGAAGTCCATGCCCTGAAATATATTGTTTATAAATCTTTAAAAAGTCTGAGAGGAATTTTTCAAACCAAATGGCATAGATGTAAACTCGAATAGTCCGAACGGTGTGATAACAGCCGTCTTCGGTATATCCTCCTCCGCCATCGGAATCTGGTGATAAGCCTTTACCAGATCCAAAGTGGTGAAGATCCTTTTTCCATATAAACCATGCGTGAAATCGTATATGTGGGGTAATGGGTAACGATCAGGGGTCGTTACGGCATTCAACCGCCTGTAGTCGCCGCATGGACGCCAAGTTCCCGTTTGCTTCTTCGGTGCCATATGGAGGGGAGAGGCCCAAGCACTCCTGGAAGGACGACAAACTCCCTGCTCCATTAGGTAAGTAAACTCTGCTTTTGCTGCTCTTAATCTTTCAGGTGTCAAACGTCTAAACCGCTGCGCCACCGGAGGACCAGACGTCTGGATGTAGTGATAGACTCCATGCCTCTCCGTCGCAAGGGATCTCAATGGCTGAGTCAGGCCTTTTTTTTTGTAACTGGGGAAACCTCATAGTACCATCCGCCTCCGGGTAGAGGCAGGGGTTATGTGGGACTCCCTGCCCCGCCTGGCCGGCCCGCACATCCGCCTGGCCGGTCCGCCGTAGCGGGCCGGAGAGTCGGGATCGGCGAGCCGGAGAGCCGGGACAGGACCTACCGCACTAAAACCCCAGAGGATGTCCTTCACGGGCGTTATACAGGGGACGGCCAGGATGCTAGAATCCCATGCCGTCTAGCCGCCCCCCCGCCTTATCCCTCCTTGGGAGGATGCCGCGGAAGGCGACACCCTCCCCCCGTCATTGTACGGGTTCTTCGCGGTTGCGGCGCAGGGCGACATCGACCCCGCGCCGCGCCCTCTCAAAGAGTTTGAGGAGCGGAGCCATGGCTCAAGAACTCCCGCTCGAGCCATCGCCCCTCGCCCCCTCAGTGTCGCAACCCCCGGACCCCAAGAGGGTGGTCCGGTTCGGCGGTCACTGAGGGAGCCCTCATCAGGGGGTCTCTCTCAGAAGGAGAGAAACCCCCTTCCGTGGACGGTGTTGCCCTCCCACCGGTGCCTCATGGCTCCCGGTAAGAGGGCCCCACGCGTCACGTCCCGTCTGTGAGAGGGGGCCAGGCACCCATGCGGAAGGACAAGTCCGCCCGCAGGGGATACGTGGCCCCCCTCCCTAGGTCCCCCCAACTGCGGCCTCCCTCTTTTCCCTAGGGGTCAGAGTTCGCCCGCAGCCAGGGAGGCCCCTCCCTCTCGGAGGTTGTGGGGGGGGAGGGAGTACGCCTAAGCGTCCCCATGTCCCCCCCGACACCCTCACCCGGCGTCTGACGACGCCGGGGTTTTACGGGTTCTCCTCCCCCGATCCCCGCCGCCGCCCGTAGCCGCAGCCTTAGCCACGACCATCGACGACGGGGAAGAGGAAGGGAGACCCCCACCCCTAGGCCCCGCAGGGGATGTCATAAGGCACCCCCGCTCCCCAAGCCTATGTCGGCACCTGGCCGGCCGGAGGAAATCCACGCAAAGTGGACACCTCGGGCCAGCCAGGCATCCTGCCACCTTGTGGCCAGGGGAGCCGCAGTTATAACAGCGGCTACCCCTGTCCACCGGCGAGGTGCAATAGCGCCACGTGTGTCCCATATAGAGACACCTATAGCACCTCGCCGCCCCCATGGCATTGGCTACGGTCGCCTCTCCGCCGCCAATGCCTCTCTCCCCACCACTGGTGTCTCCCCTCTCTCCACCACTGGTGGTTCCCCTTCTCCTCCTCCTCTTTCCTCTCTTTACCACCTGCACCCACTCAATGCCGGTGGCTTTCCCCTTTTTCTCCCCACTCTCAAGAGTCCTCCGGACTCTCTCCCTTCTTTCGACCCTGCCGAGGCGTCTCTTCACCGACTCCAGCCGGTTCGAACTGGCCACCAGCCTCGAGGATAGTTCCTCCAGCCTGGCCTCCAGTCCCCCCGGCCTTGGAGTCGCAGCGTCCGACGCCTCAGCTGCCATCTGTGTCTTATCTCCTTAATTTCGGCCTCCCTCCTGAGCCGGAGCTGCTCCAACTCCGCGAGGCTCACCACTGCCCGCGTGAGTTCCTCCGCTCGGCTCCGCATGGCCTCCATGTAGGCCTGCGCGTGGACGTCCGCGTCCTGCGGCCTCCCCTCCTCCAAGCTACGATTGTAGCCCTCCATGAAGGACTTCGTGTCCTTCATTATGCCGCCGAGCTCCTGCAGGGACCGATGGTAGTGCCCCGCAGAGGGAGTTTTGGCATTAGCCATTTCCCATGCCGGGGCAACACCTAACCAAGCTAGTCCCGGAAGCAGCGTCCGCAGCTCGTTCGCTGAGACCTGCGGCTCCGTCTCCATCGGAGTCGCAGGTCCCGTTTCTCCTCCCACTCCACACCCGTCGCTTGATAACGACGGGGCGAAGGCCGGGATACCTCCACCACCGCCGGGCCCTGGGGCATCCGAAACCCCTGGGCCGGTACGCTACTCGGACAGCGTCACTAAACCATACCGGAGCGCATACTTTCAACCACACGTATACATTCGTGCGACTAACTGAACCGCATATAAATGCAACATTAACATGTTCAAAATTAAGAAACAATAGAACTTATGGAATTATAACATAATAATATAATATAATTATAATATTTCGAATACTCGAATGATTGATAACATGCTTCAACCACCTTTATAATAAAGGCTCTAGCCTTGATAAAGTTATTATGAAGATTCCATAAATCTCTAGCGATGCCTAATCTGAGAAACGCCATTTTATCGATCGTTAACTTGTCAATTATATTCACGAAACCTTACCTTCTAGATTATTGAATAATCTCATCAAAAATGACATCTTAAGAATTTAAGATTTTAAAATCTAATCTATAATAAATAAATTACAGTAAGGTTTACGTAAATATAACTAAGAGAAAGGGCATATACCATATTGTAAAAGTCTTCGCGGATATTTGAATTTGACTCGAGCATATAACGTAATTCTCTTTTTTTGGATCCTCGTCTCGAAACTTCTCGAATGTTTACTTCTTTTCTTATATGCCAAATAGCCGATGGTAAAAGACTAATTTCTATAAGAGAGAGGCCTGGATACCACAGGAGTCCGAATACACGAAAATGGTTCTCGCCAGGATTGGAGCGGTTTTAGGTGAGACTGAACTGACTCTAATTTCAGTGAAATAAAGAAAGACTTAATAATGAACAAAATACTTCTACAATCTATTACTTCCGAATGTACTTTCATGCGCACGATATAAGATTCCGTCTATTCGATAGCACTGCTCAAAGGAGAATCGTTCTCTCTTGATCTTTTAAACCTAACGGTCCTTACGGCCCGCGGTCGCGCTCACATGCGCGCGCATATCTTTTAGATACCCTATGTGCTACGGTGGCAGCACCGCACGGGTGTCGGAAACGACGCTAACGCCAGATATTGCAGTAATCATTTGCGCGCTGCCAGAGAGAAGGATAAGAGTGGTCATCCCCTCGATTTAGCTGCAACCGGAATTCAAAGCGCCTCTATGTGCACAAAACGTGCACATTGAACTACGTAGCCATGTGCACAATGCTCCCGAGTGGTAACAGGCTATGTGCACGGTACGTGGTTCGATTCCGTGCTATGTGCACAGATGAGCGCCGGTAACACGTAGCTGTTAAAGGAGATGAGTTCGAGACCTCGCAGGGCCAATTTTTTTTTTTTTTTTAGTACGACTATATTTGTCAATTTAATGAAATCCTTTTAATGATTGTGGAATAAAGAGATAAAATGTATTTTTCAAGCGTATGCGAGAAAATCGAAATTAAAAATACTGACTGCCATATAAATACGTATGGAATAGAGCGTTATATCGAAGAGCGTGTGGCGTAGCGTTAAGGGGCTAGACACGTACCGTCGAGGTTAGAGGCTCGATTCTCAAGGAGTGACTTTTTTTTAATATTTTTTTATTTTAAATAAAATTTTTTTTTACCATAAAATGTAATTCTTACACAAAATAAATGTAAATAACACGATTTATTTACATATAACACGTATATTACAAAAATGCATTTTTCTTTGCCTCAAAAAGCCGTGAAAAGCCGTCTGTAGAATAGCTGTATGCGATAGGAACTTGTATGATTATCTGTTTAATTAAAAATTATCCGATTTATGTCGTGTTTGGTGTCGTTGAAATCGCAAAAATCTCAATAATCCATTAATATTATTTTTGAATAGATAAAATGCGAAATAAAGGTTTTAGTTTTTCACTTATAAGATGTTTATATTTGTGAATTGCCGTGGATGAGGAAGTCTATTGTTCGAGAGTTCGGAATGTTCTTTGATCTCGATACTCGGGCGCTCGGGCCCGCTTATCTTTTCAAGCTCATCTCACAACTCGTCGTGTGCGATAGAGAAAGCGAGACCGCGAGTATAGAGCGAGCGAGAGGATCTATCATCATTCTTATTTTCCAGATATTAGCCAAAATATTGAATAAATCTTATTAAATTTAGGATATTCTTAATCAGTAAGCTCATTTGTAGTCCTCTAAAGAGCTATTTTATAAAAAAAAGATAAAAATAAAAATTTTTAATAAACTTGGGGGAATGCGCAGCTAGGAACGGGTAAGGTTGGGTTAGCCACGAGTCCGTATTTTATTTATTATAAATTTTTAAGAGCGAAAATGTAATATCCGGCCTTTTAGAGGACTGCTTTATTATATAAAGAATATATTAAAAAAAAATTCACGAAGTTATGTCACTTATTTTATGAAATATCTGGACAATAAAATCTCACTAGATTCATAAGGAGCAGGAGAAATTTCTGTGGTAACATACTGACTGCTTGACAAGGAGAGAGCATCATTCCATCTTTGTCTCTCTTACATCGCATATGTAGTAGCGTCCATGTAGGTACAAACACTAATACGTGAGCACACGGATGCAAATATTGAGAGATAATGTCAGCAAAAAGGCTATCATATTATTTTTATTTTTTTGTATATGTATGCATATGTAAATAAAGAACAAAAATAAAAACTATTTTAAATAATAAGAATCTATTTGTGTGTGTGTGTGTGTGTAATTAAAAATTAATAAAAAAATTAAAAAATCAATTTATATACCATATATTTTTTTGATATCATATAAAAAAATCCTAGAAATGTACTTAAATTTTTCGTAGATCCTCGATTTTTTTCATTGCTCCTAAACATTCAGCTAAAAGAGCAGTTGAGACTATTCAAATAAAAAATATTTTATCTTATTTTTTGCAAATAATATTGTTGCGCCCCCGTGTTACGCCCCTGGATCTACATCTTTGTATCGGGTGATACTTTTCGCGGGATCAACTCTTTACGCTTCCGGGAGATCGTCGTCAAGGGAGTTGTTGTTAAACAACTAAGGGTCTTCTTCTGTTTTCGGGAGACATGACAGTTTTGGTCTAGCGGTCGCATCGTGCGGACGTTTTCCGAGACCGGAGCTTCTTTGCATTACGAATGCACTATTTGTTATATTTCATTGGTTTCGTGTATTGGTTCCTCATATTAAAGTTCATTTCCCTATTATGCGAGTGTCTTTATTTCGCGCGCGAGTGAGAGTGACTGTGTGTGAGTGACTGAGCGAGAGGCGTCCCGAGGACGCAACATTTTGGGGGCTCGTCCGGGATAAAACCGAATGAATCGCATCTTCTTGAGTGAACGCCAAAATGACGACTCAACATTCGCTGAAAGCGACGCGTTCCCGAACAACGATGAAGGAGATAGACGAGACGGATGCGTTGCAGACCGCACTGCGAGAACTACGAGAAATGCGGGCCGAACGAGAACATCAGCAAGCTCGCTTTGAGACTCTTCTCCGAGAGAAGGACGAACAGCTGCACCAGCTCGAATTGAGGATCTCCTCGCAGCAAACTAACCAGCTAAGTCCTTCTAATATAAGAGCTTCTGGGGATACACGACTGAATTTAGCTTGCGCGAGTACCGCGAGTGCCGCGATAGCCGCGAGTGCCATGATAAACGCGGGCGAGACGACCGGTGACTTTCGTGCGAAAACGGGCTTAAAACTGAAGCCCGATACATTCGATGGAAGGGTTCCGCTGCGGGAGTTCCTCTCCCAATTTCTTTTGATAGCCGTCGCGAATAATTGGGATGAGAAAGCAAAAATGATTACTCTCGCTGCAAATTTAAGGGGAAAAGCTCGGTCCGTTTTAGAAAATGTTGAGAATTTTGAAGAATTAACATTCGCGGAATTAAAATCAAAATTAGAGTTGCTTTTTGAAGACGGAAACTTGACGCAAAATTATTACTATCTTTTTACGACACGGAAACAAAAATATGGAGAGGATTTCGCTTCCTTTGGAGCCGAACTTGAGAGACTGTCGCGTCTGGCTTACCCCGAATGTCCATATGCGGTCCGCGATAAAATAGCATGCGCGCAATTTGTCTCGGCATTAATAGACGGGTTTGTCAAAAGAACCCTTCAACTGGAGGGAATTACATCTTTAAATTTGGCTATAGAAAGAGCTAAGGCTATAAAAATAATTCAGGGGGATAGTTTTGATAGAAAAAGAGACAATTTTAGTAACAAAGGAAATTACGGCAAAATAAGTCAAAATCATCAAAAGGGAGAGAGGAGCGACGCGCGAACCGATTCCGAAAAGAAGAAAAGCGAACGGTTTGACTCGAAAGGGAAAGCGCAAGCGAACAACTTTTCGGCCAAAGGGAAAGAATGTTGGTCTTGCGGGAAGATTGGACATTTGCGTTTTCAATGTCCTGAGGCGAAGGAAAACTAGAGGTAGTTGAATTTTTCGGGGAAAATTCAACTCTTACAGAAAACGCCCCGACGTCCGATTTTGTTGATCTCATTGATTGTAGTGTTAGAAGGATTTCTAAGAAAGATTCTTATTCGTATTTTGGTAGATTAAATAAAAAGGAGTGTCTTTTTAAAATAGATACAGGCTCTGATGTTTCCATATTAAATAGCAGATTAGTGGGAGAAGATCTTGAAAAGATTCGAGTCAATGATATTAATTTAAAATATCCGACGGGAGAAAAATTTTTAATTGAATTTTTAGTAAAAACAAAAATTGAAATCGGAAATTATTCGGTTGAAATTCCGTTATTAGTTGCTGAAATTAATGATCAATGTATTTTGGGAATGGATTTTCTTAAAATGATTAATTTGGAAAACGTTTTTGATAAAGTTTTTAATAAATCCATTTTTGACGATAAAGATTTTCAATGTTCAAGAATAGAGAATTTTCCAAAAGGAATCCCGTCTATTTTAAAAGAATTTTTCGAAAAGAGCTCGATTCATTTGCAGAAAAAACAGAAAGAAACCTTTGTAAATTTTCTAAATGAATTTCAAGATCTATTCTCCTGTAATATTGTTGCTGGGAATTGCAATATTATTGAACATGTCATAAATGTAAAAGACTCTCTCCCCATAAAACAGGTACCCCGTAGGATTCCTTTTCAGATGAGGGATGAGGTTGATAAAATAATGGAAGAGATGAAAATAGAAGGAATCATAGAAGAATCTCAAAGTCCTTGGGTTTCGCCGGCTGTTATGGTCAAAAAGAAAGACGGAACACTAAGATTCTGTGTTGATTACCGGAAACTTAACACTATCACGGTAAAAGATTCCTATCCCTTCCCTCGAATTTACGACATTTTGGATCAGTTATCAGGTAACACTTGGTTTTCTACGCTTGATTTAAAAAGTGGTTACTGGCAGATAAAGATTCGTCCTTCAGACAAAGAAAAGACAGCTTTTTCTATTGGTAAGGGACTTTGGCAATTTACGATCATGCCCTTCGGTTTGTGTAACGCTCCCGCGACGTTTCAGAGACTTATGGAAAAGGTTTTAAACAGATTGATTTCGAAAAAGTGTCTAGTTTATTTAGACGATATCATCATTTTTGGAAAAGATTCTGTTGAAATGTTTCAAAACCTTAAAGAAGTATTCTTGCGACTACGGAGAGTAAATCTTAAAATTAATCCAAAGAAATGTTTGCTTTTCCAAAGAAACGTAAAATATCTTGGACATGTAATTTCCGAACAAGGCATTACCACCGACCCAGAAAAAATAACTGCTATTAAAGATTGGCCAGTACCACATACTAAAAAACAATTGCGTAGTTTCTTAGGATTTTGCTCGTATTATAGGAAGTTTGTTAGAGGGTTTTCTTCAATAGCTAAACCTCTTTTTGCTTTAACAGGAAATCAAATTAAATTTTTTTGGAACGACAAATGTGATAATGCTTTTCAAAACTTGAAATTAATGTTATCTTCTCCCCCAGTGTTATCTTTTCCTAAAGAAGAAAGTCAATTTATTTTGGATACTGACGCTTCAAACTTCGGAATTGGTGCAGTGTTATCACAGATACAGGATGAGAAGGAAATGGTTATCGCGTATTTTAGTCGAGTTCTTAGCAAAACTGAGCGGAATTATTGTGTTACTCGTCGAGAATTATTAGCAATTATCAGTGCTATTAAATGTTTTCGACATTATCTTTTGGGTCGAAGATTTTTGATTCGTACTGATCATGTTTCCTTAAAATGGCTTATGTCTTTTAAAGATTTGGAAGGGCAACTAGCTCGTTGGTTGGAAAAACTCCAAGAATACGACTTCGAAGTACAACACCGGAAAGGAGAATCTCACAAGAATGCCGATGGATTGTCCAGACGACTATGTGAGACTTATGGGTGTGGATATTGTGCCAAGGTCGAGATAAAGAGTACGTCTGAAAACGAGAAAATGGTTGCACGACTTATATTCCAAACAGAAGATCTGGGAGAATGGCGTAAAGATCAAGAAGAAGATCCTGACATTGCCGTTTTTATTCAGGGAAAAATGAAAGAAACACGACCATCTCGTTCTGAATTCGTGACTCGTGACATTTCTGTTCAAATTTATTGGACTTATTGGGATGCATTAATTCTTCAGAATGGAGTCCTTTACAAGAAGTGGGAAGCTCCGAATTTGAAGTCTAGTTTTCTTCAATTGATTGTTCCTCGAAAGCGAGTTAAACAAGTCCTTGAGGAAGTACATGATTCTCCGTTCGGAGGTCATTTTGGTGTAAACAAAACCTTAGAAAAGGTACGAAAACGCTTTTATTGGGCGACTTACAAGCAAGACATTGAAAATTGGTGCAGATCTTGCAAGGTCTGTATTTCTAAAAAAGGCCCCACAGGAAAAGGAAAATCTCCTATGCAGATCTATAATGTCGGAAGTCCTTTTGAAAGAATTCAAATGGATATCCTAGGTCCACTTCCAATAACTTTTTCTGGAAACAGACATTTAATTGTCATCGTAGATTGCTTCACCAAATGGGTAGAAGCTTTTCCCCTGAAGAATATTAGAGCAAAGACAGTGGCAGAAATCTTCATTTATGAGTTTATTTCAAGACATGGAGTACCTTTAGAAGTACATACCGATCAAGGGAAGAATTTTGAATCGAAACTGTTCGCTGAAATAATGAAGCTTCTCGGAATTAGGAAAACGCGAACTACTGCGTTGCATCCTTAGTCTGATGGTCAGGTCGAACGACAACATCAAACAATAATCAATTATCTAGCGAAGTATATTTCACAAAATCAAAAAGATTGGGATCGGTGGATTCCCATGTTTCTTCTAGCTTACAGATCTTCAAAGCACGAAACCACTGGGATGACTCCTGCGGAATTATATTTCGCTCGAGATCTAAGACTTCCAGTGGATCTATTGCAAGGAAATGTTCCTAGATTAGAAGAAAAAGAGCCGTCTTCGATAGAAAATTTCGCTAATACTCTCAAAAGAAAGTTTAATGATATCCATTCCGAAATTAGAGACAAGATGAATATTAGATCTTCTAGGGTGAAGAGTTGGTACGATAAGGGAGTTAGACAGATTCTTTTTCAAGAGGGAGAGAGAGTCTGGTTTTATAACCCTCGAAGAATTAAAGGTAGAGCTCCCAAGTTACAGAGTAATTGGGAAGGACCTTTCTCTATTGTAAAGAAATTCAACGATGTAATGTACTGCATTCAGAAGACACCCAGACATCGGAAGAAAGTAGTGCATGCAGATAGATTAGCTCCATTTTTAGATAAAAATATTGATTGTTAATTAGAAATAGTACAAAACTCAAATAAAGATTGCTAGAAATTGGAGAGTTGTGTTTGTGTGTATATTTGTAAGTGCATTTTTTTTAATTGGTGAATTTATTCTGCGTAAGGAATGTTTTCTTTTCTAGTTGGAAATTTTTAAGAAGAGGCTTGCCTGAGTTTTTGTTACAAGAGAATTCTCTGAGGAAGTTCCTGCGACCATTACTCATCGAGGGCAACTGGCTCCTTTCAATTGAGAAGACCGTCTCATCTTCAGAAGATTGGTCATTTGGTTCATCACGTTGAAGACTGTCCCTCTCGTGGTTTTTGATCCGTGGTTTTCCCACGAGACTGAGGGCAAATGCCGGGACAGAGACTTAGGGTGTTCACGAGGAACGTTGGGTCCACGGAAGATATTCCCCCCCTTTGTCTGAAGATTCATGGACCATTTCGTTATCCTTCCGGGAGACGGCGAGTATAGTGAAACCGCGAAGACAGCAGGGATATCTTCTATCAACTCGACTGTTATGGGAAAAATCTGGCCAATTTTTCTTCAAAAAAACAGTTCGAGTACGGAGAGGAGGAGGGCGAAGCTCGGTAACCTGTAGCAGCAGCTAAGGGAGAGCAGGATTCGTCCGGACAGTGTAGACGCGAAAGGAGAGGGACCAGGCGTTTCGTTCGGTAACCTGTAGCAGCAGCTAAGGGAGAGCGGAGTATCGTTGGTGCCCTGATAGCAGCGTCAGAGTCCTAGGTCTTCAATCTCCGTGAGAATTGTCGGGACGACAATTTTGAAGAAGGGGGGCAGTGTTGCGCCCCCGTGTTACGCCCCTGGATCTACATCTTTGTATCGGGTGATACTTTTCGCGGGATCAACTCTTTACGCTTCCGGGAGATCGTCGTCAAGGGAGTTGTTGTTAAACAACTAAGGGTCTTCTTCTGTTTTCGGGAGACATGACAGTTTTGGTCTAGCGGTCGCATCGTGCGGACGTTTTCCGAGACCGGAGCTTCTTTGCATTACGAATGCACTATTTGTTATATTTCATTGGTTTCGTGTATTGGTTCCTCATATTAAAGTTCATTTCCCTATTATGCTAGTGTCTTTATTTCGCGCGCGAGTGAGAGTGACTGTGTGTGAGTGACTGAGCGAGAGGCGTCCCGAGGACGCAACAATATAATATATTTTTTATTTAGGAGTCCAAAAATATATGTTACGCATAAGTTATTTATAATTTTTGTTCAAATTAAGAGAATATTGTATTGAATATATTGTAATGCATATACACATTAATTTTCATTAATTTACTTGTTTAACAAAAACATGGTTTTTGGATAATAATTCAAAATTATTTCTGCTCAGTGATTTTTAAATAGCCGCAGTATATTGACTGTACAAAGGTAGCATAATTAATTGTTTTTTAAATGAAAACTGGAATGAAGGAATTGATGAAATTAAAGCTGTTTCAATTTGTAGACATACAAATCAACCATTGTTGTGTATGTATCGGAAACAATGGTTGTCATACACGATGACTTGTTCAACAACATATGTGTTTGAATCTCGTTGGTAAAACCTTGTATAGAAGGTTCGCACGCCAAGGCGGTAGTTTTCGTTAATGGTCACTCGCGGATTTGTTTAAATATACTTTTTATTATTCAAATCACAAATTATAACACAAGAGTGTTAGAAACGAGGCGGACGATATTTCAACAAAAGGTGTCGATTGATCTATCTCGTCTCGTGGCTGGACGCTCAATAATAATCCGAGACACGTAGCCAAGGCGCGAAGCGAGAATTTTGGGGGTTTGCGCAGGCGATTCGCGTCGAGCAAAGGAAAGACAGGCGAGTAACACGTGGATCACATGTGCGTTTGACGTGTTGTCCCGCATTGGCGCGAATAATTACTGAGATGTCGAACGATAACATAAACGGAGAATTGAACGACCCACACTTTAGGATTAGGCTTATTCCTGAACAATATGTATTAAGACAATAACTGACTTCACATATTTATTATCTTGACTATGTTAACTACCGTCTTTAATGTTTAATATCACGTTCTAATTTATAAGTAAAATATTTGTATTGCGCTGAAGAAGGTTTGAAATGTCAGCCGAAACGTTCGCATAATTGTTTTATTTCTTATATATTTATTTTTTCTTTTTAAAATACATTTTATTAATATCATCTACACATAAATGTTTATTGCTTATGTATTTATTTTCTTGTTTTAAATGAATTTTATTAAGATTATCTGACAACTGCAATTTGTTTAATCTAGCTCTTACAGCCCTTCTTTGTTCACAAACATTAAGTTTAATAGAGCTTATTACTATTTTTATTAGAGGGTATGTTATAATTTTTATGGGATGATCAGCTAATTCGATTTATTCAATAATAGGGGCAATACGATCAGTTTCACAAATATTATCATATGAAGTAAGATTTATTTTAATTATTTTAGTTATTATATTAATAAGAGAGAGATATTCTTTTTTTGATTTTATTAATTATCAATTTTATTTATGATATATAGTAGTTTTATATCCTTTGTTTATTATATTTTTTATTAGGATTTTAGCTGAATTATCGAAGTGAGAAATCGAAGTCCTATAGATTTTATCGAAGGTAAATCAGAATTAGTTTCAGGGTTTAATATTGAATATTTTAGGGGTGGGTTTACATTAATTTTTTTATCTGAATATGAAATAATTATTTTTTTAAAATTAATTAGAATTTATATATTTAGTAATTTATTATAATATTCAATAATTTTAGTTTATATTTTATTAATTTTTGGATTTAAATTTATATTATTAATAATATTATAATTTAGTAAAAAAAATTAAATGTTTAAAAGTTAATAGAAAATTAAAATTTCTTTAATATGTTTTCAAAACATAAACTTAAATTCAAGATCATTAACTTAATTTAATAGTAATTTATAAAAAATTTAAGTATTAAATATAATTATTTTTAATATTTTAAATTTATTTATAATAATAAATGTTTTAATATTTATTTAAAAATAATTAAATCTCAAATTTTTATTAGAAAAGGTAATAAGATAAAATAAAGAAAGTAACATAATGATAAAATTTGTCTAATAATGATAAAAGGTATTTCAATAGATTGAGCTTCTGCTCATGTTAATAGAATAAAAATATTAATGAAAATTCAAAATAAATATTGATTTAAAGGATAAAATGATAATGAATTAAATTTTATAGAAATTAGAGGTAAAAAGTATAAGATAATAATTAATGATAATAATGCAATTACACCTTCTAATTTGTTAGGGATAGATCGGAGGATAGCATAAGCATATAGAAAATATCATTCAGGTTGAATATGAATTAAAAATGTATTTTATAAATAAATGAAATATTATATATATATATATATAATATATAAGTTTATATATATATATATATATTATATATATATATATATATATATATATATATACATATATATATATATATATATATATATATATATATATATATACAGATATGACAACCGTTATCTTAATTTTTTCCGATTATTGATGTTACGTTGTATAACTCTCATTTCTTTCTCTCTGCTACATAAGTACTTATGACGTGAAAGAACTTACGAGTAACGTATGAGGGCTCAATGCAAACATATTTAATTACGTAAAAAACTTGAGTTCAAATATATCAATATTAATTTTTTTATAATATATTGGTATATAGAAAATCATAAAAATATATTTTTTATATAGGCGATAAACTTAAAAATTTGATATTGAAAATATTTTAATCATTTTACAACTACACACACTATAAATATATTAATGCAAAATAATTCCGTAAATAAATTTCAAGTAATAAATCAATTGCACACATGCACACAGCTGGTATGTAGATTTTTATTAAATTTATTTTCTGAATTATTTCACACTTATATATAATGTATGTAGTAAAAATATTTTCAATATATTAAAAAATTTTTTAATTGCCGAAATATATTTTTTTATCATTTTTCTATATTCCAATATATATTATATATATTATAAAAAAATTGATATTGATATATTTGAACTCTAATTTACTGGATGATATACTGAACATCCTTGCATTGATTATACATTACTCAACGTTCTTTCACGTTATAAGTATTTGGAGCAAATTATACAATAGCATCAATAATCAAAAAGAAATCAAGAATAATCAACATATCCCTTATATAATATATATATATATATATATTCTTTGTTTTTTTTAATAAAATATGTCAGATATTATGTATGTTTACGTATGGATTACGTTGAAGTGTTTCTTTGCCGCGTTTTTCTGATCTCGCCGAACGGTTCGCGAATCCTGTGCGAATAAAAAACGATGCGCGTGTGTGTGTGCGTGCGATTGTGATGATCAGTTTCAGTTCGTCTTCAACGCTTGACGAGAGAAGAGGTCCCGAACTGCTGTAAGTTTATAAAAACATATTTTTGTATAACACATTAGAACGATTTTATATTATTTTTTTTGTCTAGAAAACGTTATATTAATAACCGTTATGAAAACGATCTCGACGACGGCGACGATGCCGGTGGCGACCACGACGACGACGACGGAGACGATGCCGGTGCCGACGGCGACCATGCCGGTGCCGACGACGACGACGACGACGGAGACAATGCCGGTGCCGACGGCGACCATGCCGGTGCCGACAACGGCAATGCCGACGATGATGCCGATGCCGATGTCGATGCCAACGGCGACGATGCCAATAACGATGCCGGTGCCGATGGCGACGATGCCGGCCATGCCGGTGCCGACGACGACGACGACGACGGAGACGATGCCGGTGCCGACGGCGACCATGCCGGTGCCGACAACGGCAATGCCGATGCCGATGCCGATGCCGATGCCGAGAACGATACCAATGGCGACGGTGATGCCGATGGCGACGATGCCGACGATGCCATTGACGATGACGGCGACGATGCCGACTGTATCTATTTCATCAACTGTAAGTAATTTTATTTTAAATTTGTATTAGCATAGTACTTTTTTATATAAATTGTTTCATTAATTGTATTATTTCTATGTCTATATATATATACAGGGTGTTCAAAAAGTCCCGGACCGGTTGAATACTGAACTTGTAAAGTAGGCGTCGCACTGAAAAATGACCGTGATAAAAGTTGTAGGAATCCCTGTCTATCCGATGGTGACCTTGGCTGTGACCTTGACCTTGACCTTCAAGGTCATTTGAAGGTCAAGTCGATTTTTTTAAATGGAACCCTATATTTTTGACCCCGGAAACGAAAAGAGCGGAAATCATATCTGAACGTGAAATTTTTCGCTCTTTTCGTTTCCGGGGTCAAAAATATGGATTCCATTTAAAAAAATCGACTTGACCTTCAAATGACCTTGATGGTCAAGGTCAAGGTCACAGCCAAGGTCACCATCGGATAGCCAGGGATTCCTACAACTTTTATCACGGTCATTTTTCAGTGCGACGCCTACTTTACTTTTTGAACACCCTGTGTGTGTGTGTGTGTGTGTGTGTGCGTGTGCGTGTGCGTGTGCGTGTGCGTGTGCGTGCGCGTGCGCGTGCGCGTGTGCGTGCGTGCGTGCGTGCGTGCGTGCGTGCGTGCGTGCGTGCGTGCGTGCGTGCGTGCGTGCGTGCGTGCGTGCGTGCGTGTGTGTGTGTGTGTGTGTGTGTGTGTGTGTGTGTGTGTGTATCGATAATATACATATCAATATATTCTTTATTTTGTATGTTTCAGCCGGAAGAATTACAACATTTTCTACTCTACATGCATGGTAGAGGAGAAGGAAGAGCAGGAAGATGGAGAGGAAGAGGCAGAGGAGGCAGAAGGGGCAGAGGCAGAGACGGAATTAATATTTTTTTATAATTGGAAAAAAAATGTAATTTGTTTTCCATTTTTCTTATGTAATACAAGACTCATTATTTCTAAAAAAATATTTAATTTTTATATACGAGTATGTATATGTTCAGAATCTGTAAACTTCAGATGTACAGAAATATAATAAAGTCGTATTGTAACTATACCTTTTATCTCAATTATTTGTAATGCCACTGTATATGTATATATATATCCCTAACATTAATAACAGGGTGAGTTTTTCTAATCTTAAGAGGCAAATATTTGGAAATCACGGGGTTATAGAAAAAAAGTTTAATTTTTTAATTCTACATAAACTGCAATTTTCTAAAGTGTTCCTCTTTTTAATATTAGAAGAAGTAAAAATGTTTTTAAAATAAAAAATATAAATTTAATTAATATATGAATAAATTTATATATTTATATGCAGTTATATAACTTTTCTTTTTGAAAAACACTTGGTTTATTAAATTCAATTATTGTGAAAAAACTAATTAACTGTGAAAAGTCTTTTAGAATTTATTATTTAATTTAATCTTGTTCAAAAATTAGTTTTATCTTTGACATTGCCATAATATTTGCACATGTGATTAAAGCACATATTTGTTACATGTCTCCATGACATATTATGCAAGTAAAGAAAAATATTTATTTGGATTCTCTTTAATATCATGCAGCTTTTATAACTTTCTAAATAATAAAATTAATAATTTTTTTACACGTATAGGAAAATGTTTTAAGAAACCATATATGTATATATCTTAAATTTAATTTAAATATGACAAGAGAATATACAGGGTGAGTCTTTTTAATCTTAACAGGCAAATATTTTGAAATCACAAAGTTATAGAAAAAAATGTTTCGTACAAAAGTTGTAGGGTTCAGAGGGGGACATAAGATGGTGCCATTGATTTGACATTGGATAGTCAATTGAAGGTCATGTAAAGGTCACCTTCAATTTTTAAAATGGGACTACCTATTTTTCATTACACATTCTTGTAGATTATCTCAAAAGCTTTCCAAAATTCTATAATAAAGTATTTCTATAAGTAAAAACAATATTTTTTTATATTTGAAATTTAGAGAATCGTTATAAAAAGCCTAAAGAAAGAAACATTTTAGAACGGTGCTGCTAGCGCAGCGGAAGAGGACATGAGTAGTAATCCCGGGATCCCAGGTTTCAAAACTTGGTCTCTGCCTTCTTTTTATTTATTTTATTTTATTTTATATGTATTATTTATTATGTAAAAAAATAAATATTCGGCAAATATTTATTGTTGGATATGCATATTTCTCATTATATTTAAATGCAGAAAATGATCGAAATATAAATAAAATATTTTTACAGAGAAATATTTTTAGTCTTTTTGCAGATTTATATATATTTAAAAATTAGATTTGCCGAATATTTATTTTTTTTATATAATAATTTTAGTTTTTTACATAATAAATAATACATTTAAAATAAAATCAAACAAAATAAATATAAAAGAAGAAAGCACAGTCTAAATATAATTATGCACAATTTTGTTTTTTATATTTTTTTATATTTGTTATTATTGCATTAATTGTAGTTATAATTATTTCTTCTTTTTTTATCATAATTAATTAGAAATATGAAATACATGATGTTTTTTCAGTCACTCACTCATCTACACACACACACACACACACACACACACACACACACACATAAAATGTTTTTCTTCTATTTCTGTTGCAGGAAATACTAGATTGGAAAAATGGTCTCCCGAGTCCCTTAAATGTGCAGGATTATGCGAGGACCATTTTAATGATGACTGCTTCACAAATAGTTCAAAAAGAAGATTGAAGCGGGATGCTGTACCAATCCATTTTGAAAGTGAGTACAATTATGCACAGCGAAAAAAAAGCAGACAAATGGAAATAGATAGACTAGCTCAAGAAGTAGACAGCAAGGAGTTGAAGTAATCGAAGAAAACGCCACACCAGTTATTGCATCTACCAGTTGTACAATAAATTCAGATATCGTAATGATGAATGAGCAACCGGCAGAACAATCACTTAAAACATATAGACCATCAAATTTATGTTTTGATATTCCAGCGGAAGAGGAAAATATCATAGAATGGATACATCTAGAGCCGCCCAACTATGAAAGAATTATTATTGATAAACCTAATTTGCCAAAGAAAGAAAAAATCAATAAAACAAAAAATACGAATAATGAGAGAGAATTACATATTATAATTAATAATTTAAAACGTGAAAATGCTCGGTTGCAAAAACACATAAAAAGTTTAAAATATCGGCTACGTATGAGACGTATACCTAAAAAGCCAAAGGAAAATAAACAAAAAAAAAGGTAGTAAAAAGATTGATAAATGAACTAGAATTGCACCCTGTGGCAAAAGCTATGATAAATTTACAGTTACATACACCAAATGCAAAATATACAGAAGAAGAAAAAAATTTATCGAGGCAACTTTATTATTATTCACCCTCTGCATTTTGTCGCTTACAGAAAGCGGGTTGCAATTTTCCTGGACAGCGAACAATACGAAGATGGTTAGAAGAATATGACATAAAACCAGGATTCTGCAATTTTATATTTAATAAATTAAAAAAAAAATAACTCAATTACCAATGGAGGAAAGAGTGTGTGCTTTGAAATGGGATGAAATGTATATTAAATCGTATGAGGAATATTCATCTAAGTTAAATGAAATAGAAGGCCTTGTAGATCTCGGACCTCTAGGTAGAAAATCAGAGAGAGCTAAATATGTGTTTGTGTTTTGTTTAGATAGTTTAAATGCACGGCACCCATGGCGTCAACCTATAGCATATTTTCTTCCAGGAAAATGTATGAAGGCGAATGAAATAATTATTTTATTAAAAGAATGTTTAGATAGATTATATGAAACAGGTGCTGATGTGCAACTTGTGACATGTGATCAAGGCACATGCAATCAAAGTGCTTATGCTCAACTCGGTGTTGATACATCAGAGCAATTTTTCATATATAAAGAAAAAAAATATTACGCTTCCTTTGATTTTCCGCATCTGGTAAAAAGATTGGCAAGTTTCCTGAGAACGCATAAAAACATCTATTGCGATGGAAATATAATTGCTTCCTACTCCGACTTTGAAACGACATGGTCCATCGACAATTCCACAAAAGGAGGTTCTAATTTATTGTCACACATAACAGAAGCGCACATTCGTCCAAATAGTTTCGAAGCTATGAATGTGAAAAGAGCATTCCAATTATTCAGTCATACTTTTGCAGCCGCGATAAGAACAGCTGGCCATGCAGGAGAATTAAATACAAATACATGGCAAGCTACAGCCGATTTTGCAGAACGCATGAATATTATCGATGCTTGCAATTCATACAGTTTAAATGTTAAATTTGGCGGAAAACGACCATTATCCCCTAAAAATCCAGATATTGAGATTTTATTAACAGAATTTGTAGAATGGTGTTTAAAATGGTTAAAATCACCAGAAAAAATAACTAAAGTACCTTGTTTCAACGGTTTTGTTATAACTATAAAAGCTATTCTTGCAACTTATAAAGCACTCTTAAGTAAAAATGAAGAATTTGAATTAGCAACAGGATTATGCAATCAAGACTCCGTGGAACATTTATTTTCCAAACTTCGACAACGCGGAGGATTTAATCTTAATCCGACTGCAAGAATGATACGACTTTCCATCAGGCACATACTTTCCACGGGATATATTCAAACGAGTGACAAAGGCAATGTACAATGCCCAGAAACAGAGACTCTGATTAATGAACCGAGTAAACTTACTAAGGCTATAGAAAATGTTATGGAAATCAGCAGTACAACTCTAGAATATGATGTTGATGAAAACGATAAGTTACTTGCAGAGGATGCAAATATAGTCGAAGAATATTTTGATTACAAAAATATCGAAAATGATGAACAACATAGCAGTTACGATGACAATGCAATAGCATTCTTTGCTGGATTTGTGGCACGTCGAAGTTTTCAAAAAAGTAATTGTGAAAAATGCCGCGATGTTATGATGAAAACGCCAATGGACAAGTTAACAGCAAATGAGAAATACATACAATTTAGAGAATATCCGAATGATGATGAAGACGCTCCGACAATTACAAAATTAGTACGCCCAACAAATTATTTTATAAACATAATGAGAATACAGTTATTAGTATTTAATAAAACATGGCAGCATTATTGGGCATCTACACAAATTCTGGATAAAATTGTTGCGGAGTGTATAGAAGAAACAAATAAAATGCATGCTACATGGTTTGATATTAATAATGTGTGTTATAATCATCGAGTGCAAACATTAAGATATATGATTCTTGTAAAAATATACTCTCGCACGAGAGACAATAATCGTGCTGGAAAAAAAACTGGTGCACCTCTCAGAAAAGTTAAAAATTTTTCGAACAAATAAAACAATTGCGTAAAAATTATTCAATGGAAAAATTTAAGAAAGGAATATATATATATATATAAACGTAAGCGTAAGCGCTTACGTTTAGTTCTCTACCATAGGCCTAAAAAAGAAAATGAAAGCAACAGAATTTAAAAAAGAAGAAAAAAGAGAAAGAAGATGAAAAAATAATAGGAAAAGGTAAAAAAGGTAAAAACTAAAAGGTAAACTAAAAGGTAAAAAAAATAAGACAAATCAAAGAAATTACATACGTACGTAGACACATTAATCCTTTCTTTTGTTATGTTTACTTGTATCATGATATTGCATTGCAACGCTCAAATGCATACAATATTAAATATTTGCAAATAATTTAACTTTTTAATAAACATTATTTTTGAATGATAAAAAATAAGTAGGAATTTTTCAATTTCGTAGAAGATCGCAATAACAGTTGAAACATTAGCCTAAATCACACACTGCCAGGTTCCATCACGGATATTAAATAAAAAAGGTTTAATATGCGATCATGCTAAGAAATTTATAAAATCATGAGCATTTTATTTATTATTAGCAATAATGTGATACAAGTAATGATAGTAATGAGATTTAAAGAACATTTTAACAATAAAAATATGATCATTGGCATATGATATTCTAGAGAGAATAAGGAAAAATTAATAAATACATATACATTTGCTACAACAATAATATATAACTCCAAAATTGTGATTTTTCAGGAGACGATTTAATATAATAATAGTACATGTAGCAACCTTTTTCCCTGTGCTCATAACTACAATATTTTTTATATTTGAGTTGTCATTGCTGCAACAAATGAGCGATATAAATAATAAAATGTATTCAACCAAAATAAGAATAAAACAGATGAAGACTATATAACAAAAAAGATGATCTCAAATACACACGCATGTTGGGAAAAAGAGACACCAAAAGCATATAAATAATATAATTATTTAAAGAAAATCTACAGCATGCAGTGTAGATTATTAGTGTAGATTTAATGTAGATTAGATAAGACTTAATAGTCTGACATTTGGGATCTGCGCATAATAAAAAGAATAAGGAAAAGAGTATAAAAAACAGAAAATAAGAACGGGAAATAAGGAATAGTTCAATATCAAACATGAAATGCAATTTAGTAACGCAGAATAGATACATTTTTTTATCCATTTTCTATTTTATTGTGCTCAATCTCTTATGCAATTGTTTCAACTATTTGCGATCTTTTTGCATGTTTATTCATATGCCAATGAATTATATAGTCATATTAATTTAATAAAAATGTATTTATTAAAATAAGTTATGTAGTTATCATTTTTATAGTAAGAAAAATTTATATTTCTTGAATGTGTCCTACGTAAAAAAAACATTTTATTACATAATTATAATAAAATAACATTATTAAGTAAATGCTAAGTATATAACAGTTGTGTTAAGTATATAACAGTTATATTAATATTTACAGTTTTAATATATTTAATATTTGCCTGGGGAAATTAAAATGAAACACCCTGTATGTATATATATATATATATATATATAATTAATAAGATTTAATTGTTGAAGTTTCTGTGGGCCTTCCTAATGTACTGTACTGATAGAAAGGAACGTTAGGTAATATGCGTAGTCGAGTGGGTGAGACGACGAGTTAGAATTCTGGACCTTTCAAGTTCAAAACCTGCTTTTTCTATTTTTTTTCTATTTTTTTTAAAGGTGTATTCAAATACTTTATTATGTGTAAGACAATAAAGTAATAAATTATTAATTTATAATTATTAAAATAATTTCATATTTTTCAACAATTTTATAATTAGGAAAGATTACAATTTTTTTATGAAAACTAAAAAAATATTAAATTGATTACAAACTTATAAAGTTTTATAAATTTAACGTATAAGACGGGCAACAAGAGCCAAATCGCGGATGACAATGCGTTATCCTAACGAAACTAAATAATTTTTCGTTAGAATTAAATACCGGTGCACAAGGCACCAAATTTTTACTTGGACACGGCCAAGATTTTAAATATGAAATAATCTCATATTTTGAGATTTAATTTCAATACCCCTTTAACCCCCCTACGGAAAATAAATAAATGAATGCAAGAGAAAAATATAGATCCGAAAATTGCTGAATCGGGAATCGAACCCGAGACCTTTCGCTTGCCGGGCGACTGCTCTTCCAGCTGAGCTATTCAGATCCTTTCGATTCTATACTTTTCTCTGTTATATATATTAATGTTGGTAAACAAACGCATTCCGTAGGGGGGTTAAAGGGGTATTGAAATTAAATCTCAAAATATGAGATTATTTCATATTTAAAATCTTGGCCGTGTCCAAGTAAAAATTTGGTGCCTTGTGCACCGGTATTTAATTCTAACGAAAAATTATTTAGTTTCGTTAGGATAACGCATTGTCATCCGCGATTTGGCTCTTGTTGCCCGTCTTATACGTTAAATTTATATTTATATTACAGAGCCTTGTTAAAACTCTTATATTTTATAAAGTTTTAGTTACATAAGCAAAATTGTTAAAAAATGTGCGTATAATTTTAATAATTATCAAATAATAATTTATTAATTGATTGTTCTTATACATAATAACTTTTGTGAATACACCTTTGAAAAAAAACGAAATTAAAAAAATTAAAACAGCAGGGTTTGAACTTGAAATGGATTCTAGCATCAAGTTTCTCAACACGAAAATTATGGGCGTAGCACGGACTCGCACCAAATACAAACTTTATCGACCCTACCAGAAAAAGGGTGTGCAGTTAGTTCCGATATTGAAAACGGGTGCGAGGGGCGCTTCAAGCAGTCCCGTAAAAACGGTAACAGCCAAAACGCCGGCCTGGCCGCTCTCATCTTTCTCTCTGATATAAGATATGAAATTAAAGTATGTTATTAATAAAATAAAGTAATAATCTATTATCAAGGATTTGAACATTTAGAATAATCTGTAAATAATCGCGAGTTGAGATTATTAAAGATCTAGATACTTCGAATAGTCGTCGATTTCAAAGGGAGGTTCTAGCGGTCCTGAGCTTATTAATTCTGGTAAAGAGACAGCAGGAAAATTATATTCCTCGAAAGGTGGAAAATCTTGATAGGAATTCTTAGACGATTCTATTAATTCGTTAATTATATTATCAATTTCCTCAAGGGAGATTGGTGATAAGGGTTCTATTTTATGTTGAAAATTGTCAATTGATCCGGAACCTTGAGGTAAGTCAGGAGAGATCACCTCTTGAGACTCAGGTAATTGTTTATCTCCGGATAATCTCTCTTGAGAATTTGAGAAAGTAGTCGCGATTGATCTATATTTCCTAATTATTGAAGGGCGTGTACGCTTCTTCTTACGTACAAGATTGCGTTTCCGGCTGTCCATTTACACGGATATGTTCATCCTTATAATATTAATTAATTAGTTATTAGGAGATTATAAAATTAGATCGAGGATTAAAAAGGATTAGTTCTTACTTGATTTCGCACGGAGATGAAGATCTGCTCTGTTGTTCCTGGTCGGTGACTATGCCTGGGCTGTAGTTCTCCTGGGGACCTCGGTCTCAGGATGGAGTTGGAAGAACAGATATGCACTGATTTTATATTAATTTTAGTTCTTTATTTCTTTATTTATGAACAATTTCTAAGTCTGTGACTTATAATGGTACAATTTGGAGTTTACGAATTTAAACTATCAGATGAATTAACTAGAATGATAATTAACATAAGGATTTGCAGAAAAAATCTAAGTACTAATTGACACGAAAACTAGATTAACCGTAATCGGCTAAGTGTGGAATTTAGAATTTAGAAAATAGTAATACGAAAAATGCTCTATTCTAGAAGTTGACAAGAAGTGCTCGCAGGACATCAAATCCGCGGTTTATATACCCTTTGGAGGACCAGACGTGCTTAGATTTTGACATGTTTATGGTTCCGTAGGAATTCGGTTTCCGTCATCGAAAAGGGGGCGAAGGGTGGTCCATCAGCTAAGATGGTTCGTTGGCGCAGTATAATTACGATTCTTAATAGACGAATGGGAATTTTTACATTAGTTTCCAAATTCCTTATTTATAAAAACGTTAATATTTATCATTATAATTTATACTAAAGGGTTAAATTGCGTGCCCTAGAAGCCATTACAAAAATGTGGAGATTGTAATTCCTTGAATATTTATTATATTAATAATTGAGAGGTTTTTATTGTTAAAATAAAAGAACGTGCAACGTTATTCTGTAAAGGATTCAAGGGCTAGTTTTTGATAGTTTAAGTTGTAGCTTATAATGATAAAGATAATATTTCGCTTCCTAAATCTTTGGTTCGGCGTAGGGCGTTGGTTTCTTTCCTAAAGCTCAGGAATGCGGCAGGGGGTCATACGAGGTCAGGTTACAAGCCATCGTGTCGCCAAGTCGATCTCTACGAATACTTATGTCTAGCAGTACATTTATTATTCCTTGTTTGGTCCTTTTACGCATATTGATCAGTCGATTATGGCATTCTTCAATTATAATATATGATATTTATAGTCAATTATAGCATACTTCATTAATAATATTTGATATTTATAGTTAATAAAAAGGTCTATAATTATTTATGGATCCATAATTCACTAATGCAATATTGAAAGGTTTACATATTCAAATGTGTACTCGGATAATTCTTAGTCGCACTTACAGAATCGTGTTTCGTTTCAGTATGAATTCTGAAAGAATTAGTGTTTCTTTTTTAGTTATCGTATAAATTTGATGTGATTAGGATTCTGTAAATCTGACTAAAAAGGGTTGTTTCGGCATTAATAATACATCGCGTTGTATTGTAATTTACTTTAGGAGGGAGTGGGTTAAAATTTTTAGTCCTTATATCTTGTGCTTGATTATATTAATATTTGTCATATTTATTATTTATAGTTTGGCGTTATTGTAATAAGTGTATCGATAAGTGCTTCTGTAAGGAATATCTGGTTAGTTCCGCTAGTTACATGCCGTCTCTGGGGTCCCTAGATGGTGCCTGATTGGTCGCATGGTTAGGACTAGATAGAGATGTTTGGTTCCTAGGTAGAGGACCCCAGATCTGGCGATTTTGGCTATTAATACTAAAATAGTCAGATTAGAGCAATTAAGGGTCGGCAGTACACCCAGGCAAACTCCGAATTGATATTGGAGACCTCGTGCGGTGACAACGCGAAACTCCGGTTTCAGTGTTGCCAACGCCGAGAAACCAATTCTCGGGTTTTATGTAGTGGTGTATGTCTGTACACGTACATACACCAACTGCATCGCTCACGCGGACGCACGTAAGAGAGACAAGGACCGATAATCACGTGTTCTCCTTGTTCCTCTACCGTGCCGGTATACGCGAGATGCCGCCTGAAAATGCTTTCTGGCCTTCCATAGCAGAAAGCAGTAACGTAGCAAGACTAATAAACACCCACTTTTTGGAAATTGTATATATGGTTATGCACATATGTGCATAACGTATATATATAACATATATATATATATATATATATATATATATATTATATAAGGGATATGTTGATTATATTCTTGATTTCTTTTTGATTATTGATACTATTGTATAATTTGCTCCAAATACTTATAACGTGAAAGAACGTTGAGTAATGTATAATCAATGCAAGGATGTTCAGTATATCATCCAGTATATAAATTAGAGTTCAAATATATCAATATCAATTTTTTTATAATATATATATATATATATATATATATTAGAATATAGAAAAATGATAAAAAAATATATTTCGGCGATTTAAAAATTTTTTAATATATTGAAAATATTTTTACTACATACACTATATATAAGTGTAAAATAATTCAGAAAATAAATTTAATAAAAATCTACATACCAGCTGTGTGCATGTGTGCAATTGATTTATTACTTGAAATTTATTTACGGAATTATTTTGCATTTATATATTTATAGTATGTGTAGTTGTAAAATGATTAAAATATTTTCAATATCAAATTTTTAAGTTTATCGCCTATATAAAAAATATATTTCTATGATTTTCTATATTCCAATATATTATAAAAAAATTGATATTGATATATTTGAACTCAAGTTTTTTACGTAATTAAATATTCTTGCATTGAGCCATCATACGTTACTCGTAAGTTCTTTCACGTCATAAGTACTTATGTAGCAGAGAGGAAGAAATGAGAGTTATACAATGTAACATCAATAATCTTATATATTATAATCTTATATATTATATATATATAATATTTCATTTATTTATAAAAAACATTTTATAAATAAGTAAAATATTATACAGACAATGTACAAGATGTTCAGTTTGTGCCATAACAAGCTTTAATCAATAATTATTACTCCAATGAGTATAATTCACAATAATTTTTATATAATATAATAAGTATTTGAATATATAAAAATATTTTTAAAAATTTGTTTTAAAAATTAATTGAAAAAGAATATTTAAAATATTTTTTTATATTTAAAATATTTTTTCCTCAATTAATCTTAAAAAAAATATTTTTAAATATTTAAAAATATTTAAAAATACTATATATTATATAAAAATAATTGTTGATTATTATATTGGATTATTAATTGAATGAAGCTAGAGCTTTTAATATGGCTTTTAATACTGCTTGACAAGGAGAGAGCATCATTCCATCTTTGTCTCTCTTACATCGCATATGTAGTAGCGTCCATGTAGGTACAAACACTAAAAAATATTAAATTTAATTTTTTTATTGTTTTGAATAATTTTATCATTAATATACTTATTTTCAGAACTATTTCAATTTTTATTTCATACTTATGTTTATATAAATTATAAATTAAAAACATATCAAAAATGTAATACATATTAATAAAATGCAAATACATATAGAAAATTAATTATAAAATGTCATCTTAAAATAGTTTTTATTTTTGTTCTTTATTTACATATGCATACATATACAAAAAAATAAAAATAATATGATAGCCTTTTTGCTAACATTATCTCTCAATATTTGCATCCGTGTGCTCACGTATTAGTGTTTGTACCTACATGGACGCTACTACATATGCGATGTAAGAGAGACAAAGATGGAATGATGCTCTCTCCTTGTCAAGCAGTCAGCATGTTACCACAGAAATTTCCCCTGCTCCTTATGAATCTAGTGAGAATCTTATCGTCCAGATATTTCATAAAATAAGTGACATAACTTCGTGAATTTTTTTTTAATATATTCTTTATATAATAAAGCAGTCCTCTAAAAGGCCGGATTTTACATTTTCGCTCTTAAAAATTTATAATAAATAAAATACGGACTCGCGGCTAACCCAACCTTACCCGTTCCTAGCTGTGCATTCCCCCAAGTTTATTAAAAATTTTTATTTTTATCTTTTTTTCATAAAATAGCTCTTTAGAGGACTACAAATGAGCTTACTGATTAAGAATATCCTAAATTTAATAAGATTCATTCAATATTTTCGCTAATATCTGGAAAATAAGAATCCGTAATTCCCGGCCGGCCGATAGGCGTCTCCACCATGTCGCCTGCCGACCCTTAATAAAATATAATGATTATTAATAGTCTTATTTCTACGAGAATATGAGTAGCGCGCAATAGTTATATTGAAAAATAAAAATTTTAAAATAGACGGGACGTCACATAACCCTTTCTTCCCAGATCTAGAGTAATAGAGGAAAAAAGAAGGTCACCCGGACGTGACACATCGGAGTTTCGTATTGTTACTCGCGCGAGGTCTCCAATAGCGGATTGGAATTTATCCGTCACTCCTGTCGATCTTTGTTAGATTTATGCCTTCATGACAGTGCTCGTATTGCAAATGGTGGAAGTATAATATTAATTTTTTTCTGTATAATTATTAAGATAAATATTAACATTATGGCTACATCTAAAACTACGAATACTTATAACAGGCAAAATTGGGAAGATGCAGTAAGCATAAAGAAATGAAAATATCATATTTATATCAGTGTTTAAAAAAAAAAAATTGATTTTGTTTCTTTCTCTTATATTTTTATCTATAGGAATTTCCAATATTATGTCAGACGTGCTTGGGAGATAATCCATATATCCGTATGGTAAGTTGTCATAAATATTTTTTTCGAACATCTTTTTATAGTTGTGTAGTAATATCAAAATTTTGAACTTAATAAATAGTGACAATTAAATTACAAAATTTAATATATTCTTTTTTTTTTAATGAAAATAGTCTTACAAAAAAGATTCCATAATTACTATCATATATATTTCTTGTTTGCAGACAAAGGAAAAATATGGGAAGGAGTGTAAGATATGTATGCGACCATTTACGGTATTTAGATGGTGTCCTGGGGCAAGGATGCGATTTAAGAAGACGGAAGTCTGTCAGACGTGCAGTCGATTGAAAAATGTTTGTCAGACATGTTTATTAGACCTGGAATATGGTTTGCCTATCCAGGTTCGCGATGCAGCTTTAAAGATTAAAGACGATTTGCCTCGTTCGGATGTAAATAAGGAATACTACGTACAAAATATAGACAATGAGATTGGCAAGATCGATCCGACAACGCCAGCCGGTGCCGTAGGCAAATCCGCTGCAGCTAGCGATCTATTAATGAAATTGGCCAGAACAAGTCCGTATTATAAGAGGAATAGACCGCACATTTGTTCGTTTTGGGTGAAAGGCGAATGCAAGAGAGGCGAAGAGTGTCCATACCGGCATGAAAAACCGACAGATCCCGACGATCCGTTAGCTGATCAAAACATAAAGGATCGTTATTATGGGGTGAATGATCCAGTGGCAGATAAGCTTATGCGTAGAGCCGCAGCTATGCCCAAACTCGATCCACCCGAGGATAAATCTATTACGACGTTATACATTGGCAATTTAGGCGATGTGTTGACAGAGAAACAATTGCGCGATCATTTCTATCAATATGGCGAGATACGTTCGGTGACTATGGTACCGCGTCAACAATGTGCCTTCATCCAATACACGCAAAGAAGCGCCGCCGAGGCAGCGGCCGAAAGGACGTTCAACAAATTAATATTAGGTGGAAGACGACTCACTATAAAATGGGGTCGTTCTCAAGGAAGACAAACGATATCTGCTACTGAGGCCATGAGAGAGATTCTTGAACCCGTTCCCGGTTTACCAGGAACCTTACCACCGCCTCCCGAAACTATGGGCAATAATTTCTTCAATCTACAAACCACGTCTGGCATGATACCACCAATGATGATTCCACCGCCACCTGTTGCACCTCAATTTATGTTTCCGCCGCAAATGGCGGCTGCAGCTGCGACTCCGATTTTCCCTCCAGGAACAACTCCTATACACTATCCAAGTCAAGATCCATCCAGAATGGGCGCGTCGCAGGGTATAGGCAAACCTTGGCCGGAAGAATAATGTGTAATGGCATTGTATGAGTTTTTTTTAATAATATAACTGTAATGACAAGACAGAAAAATATATATGAATTCCTTAACATTACAATGTATACTTTTGTATGTAAATATTTGTATGTCAAAGTAGCAAGTTCTTTTTTCTTCAATCTATTTTATCATTTTGATTTCTTGTGGATGTTGAATTTCATTTGTATATGTAATTAATTTAAGCATATGTTATATGATAATATAAGATAAATTTGATTTTATATTGAAAGAATCTTTTTTTATATACTATGCAAGTGATTAGGCTTCTTTGAATTTGCTTATACGCTGGTCCTTGAAAGAATCTTTTGCACATCACAAAGTATACTGTTGTGCATCTTTGTAGATATGACAACGGTATTGATTTTCAGTCTAACAATAAGTTAGTTATGGTCTTGTTCACCTGATACTCAAAATGTGGCAGGACAGTGAAGTCAGATTTGATATTTCTCACTCGTAATTATAAAATTTTAATCTTTTTCCAACTTATTTTTGATTTTACTATTTTTTATATGTTTGTAATTTAATATATTAAATGTGATCTCTCTCTATATGATTCTCTTATTCCATATTCTTATCTCATTCACATTATGTATTTATATATTAAATAAGCCCTGTAATTAAATATTTAGTTATATTTAGCATGGTGAGAAATTGAATTATTGTAATGTAAAGCATAATGTTTGAAAATTAAAATTATTTTTGTACATAGTAATATGCAGCTGCAACCTGGGGAAGTGACCGTTGACAAACTTGACATGATAGAAGATACAAAAGGCAATGCTGGAGATTTAGGAAAATTAATTGTCACAAATTTGAGAATTATATGGCATTCTTTATCTTTGCCACGAATCAACTTAAGTACGACACAAAGTATTCTCATACATAATTTATAATTTAACAGAATATAATGTTATAATTAATCTACTCAATATAAGTACTTTTTTAAACGGAGAAAAAAAGATGTATGATTTTATAGGTATAGGCTACAATACTTTTGTGACAGTAAACACAAAAATTCTTCATACGGTAAGGAACACTTTCAAATAAATATTTGCTGTATTGTTGAAGTAATAAGCAATCATTTCTTTTTTTCTCCATTTAAAATTGTTTTTCTTTTTTTAGATTCATGGTGGATATATGCAAGCTCTTCATATATTAACTTCATTTCGAAACTGTCGATATGAATTTATATTTACGAATCATGATATCAAAAGTACGAGACATTACACATCTGTCATAGGTGTTTATAGGTGAAAACTATTATTACATTATTATATTCTTTTACTATATTTTTTTAAAATAAACTGATTTCTCGTAATTTTCTGCATAAAAAGTAATAAGAGTAAGATGGCCAAAAAAATGAATAGTTTAGAATATATTTTATATTTCAATTTGACATAATTTTATATAAAACTATAAAATATCTCGTAAAATATTTATTTTTAAATGATCTTATCTCAATACTTTTATGCACAAAATAATGAGAAAAATCATAATTGGTATAAAAACAACACATTGTTTTCAAGAAAAAGTACGTAAATTACAACTGGCTATACATACTTTTTTTATATAAACAACTGTATCTTTCTTTTTTTTATACCAATTTACTTCTTTTATTATTTTATACATGGAAGTATTTTAAGTAAGAACGACTAGAAATAGATATTTTACGAGATATTTTCTAGATTATGTAAAATTTTGTCAAAAAATATAAAATATCTCGTGAACTATCCATTTTTTGGTCATCTTACTCTTATAATTTTTATGTCGAAAATTGCGAGAAGTTGATTTATATATAAAAAAATATGATCCCAGATATTGTTATACGTCATTTTAACATCGAATGATATTTCACTTTGATGTTTAATGACGTTAATTTGCTACTTGGGATAGTTCCATTTAAAAACCATAAATATATTTTCAAATGACCTTAAAATCGCCCTAAAAAATCAGTATCGCTATTTTCTGTTCCCTTTTATATCAAACAATAACTTCTGTTTGAAACATTTTGTTGTACAATCAAAAATAAAGGTTTTGAAGAACTATTATTATATTAGTAATTTTTTTCGTATTCTTATAGTTTTTGTTGTACATTATTTTCATAAAACGCTTATTGCAGAGCTTATGTGTCGTCGAAAGTTTACAGAGAAATTAAATTGAGAAGTGGTATTATACGTGAAAATCGGTTGGTTTTGTTACCTCAAGAAAAAGTACATTCTTCCATACAAGATGTTTGGAATTTATCTGTTGAACAGGTTTTGAAGTTTCAAATTTTAATCGTCAGAAATTTTTTAAAAATTATGTTATTGTATGATAATTGCTAAATAATAAATAAAAATAATTATTATGTAGGGAAATATCGGAACTTTTATTATAACAAATATACGTTTGGTATGGTATGCAGATGTAAATCATCAATTTAATGTGTCGATACCTTATCTTACAATTGGAAATGTAAGTGTTAAAATACTAATATGTATATTATAATATTAATAACAATTGTCAAATCTTTAAAGATATATATTTTTAAAATTGATGAATAAAGAATTTATATGTAAAAATGCATATTTAAGATTTTTGAGAAATTGTATATGCCATTTGAATAAATTTCTTTTCCAGATTACTATTAGGACTTCGAAATTTGGACCGACTTTAGTAATTTTAAGTACAGAAGCTAGTGGTGGATATGTTTTAGGTTTTCGTGTCAATCCCTTGCAGCAGCTTCACATTATTCACAAAGAAGTATCTATACTTCGTTCAGAATACGAAAAGTTTCCTATTTTTGGTGTGGAATACATATTTGAACATCAGGTACTTTATAACTATATATTACATTTCCATAGTAGTATATTGATCTATAAAGTTTATTAATCAAAAATAAAATGTTCAATAAAATTAAATTTTCAATCGAGTCTTTTTACTTGAATTTTAATTATGATTAAAAACTTAATTATGATTAAATTAAATGAAGTGTATCTTAATAATTAACGCCCTTCTTCTTTAAGATTGCTTTTCTTCTTTAAGAATCTTTTTGCAATTTAAAGTAAAATTAAGTTACTCGAATTAAGGTGCTCGATAAATTTCTTTCAGTTTTATACTAGCGTATATCTTATAAGCATATATTAATATTTTGCTGTTGTACAAATTTAGTATAGAAGTATAGACATTCTGATACATCATTCCATGAAAATATGTAAATATTATATGCGCGTATCTGTGTATGTATTACAGGCATCTTCACAAGAGGAGAACATTAATATAGAACATTTCACCGAGATACAAGATAATCAACCTGAAATATCAAATGTATTTGGTTATTATTTTTCTGAAGGAAATACAGGTCAGAGAAAACCCAACTTCGCAATTCATTTAGGACTCGCTGCAGAAGAGCCCAGAGAAAGCAGTACATTACAGAATTTATGGGAACTTATACCATCATCTGTTAATTAATTTTAAAATTATTTTTTAGTTTAATAGTTTTTAAAGTTTTAAATTTTATTTATCCATATTAATGCGACAAGAAGATAAAAGCAACTCATTTTATACAAAGATACACACACATATACACATTCGCACTCATACCTATACCATATACATAATATATTAATTATATTCTAATATAAATTTGAAATACATAATTTCCTTAATATCTTTGTTTTACCTTTCTTAATACATTCATATCTTAAGAAATAAAATTTTATCTTATATTCAATCTTACAAAAGTGTTTTTATTATTACATAAAAGTAATTCATGATGTATCGGTGAAAAAATAAATAATTAATATTAAAATAGTAAATTAAAATGTGAAAGATAATATAATATGTATATTAATATATAGATCAATTATCTAACCATTTTTTAATCTGCTGGTTTTATGAATTTCTTACAAGATTTTAACTTGGCCTGCAATTTAAAGCTTGTGTTATTGGCTGATCATGTTGATCTTCACCATCTTCATCACTAAATTCATGTTGAGGAACAGGAAATCTGTATCCCATGTTCATAAGCATTAATTCAAATGGATCGCTATTCATACGTATTTGATTGGCTGATGCAGCATCATCTAGATTCTGAATTTCTCTTTCATTTACACTGCCATCCTGTAATTAAAATTAAGTTAATAATCCTTGCAATATTTTACATATTGAATTTTTGAATTATTCACACGATATACTGGAATAAATCTTCTTTAACAAACTGTAGGCTTGTGGCCATGGCTTAAAAACAACTTTAATTGTTTTTTATATCAAAATATGTTACATAAAATATCTTGTAAACCGTTCAATTTGTGGTTTTATCCTTACAACTTTTTATGCAGAATATTATAAGAACTTTATTTACATAAAATAATTAAAATAACGATCTCTACTGCCCATGAGACTCTATTTTGTGTGTGTGTGTGTGTGTTGTGTGTGTGTTAACTAAGTAATATTAATTCACCGTTTAGATAAGTTCCTTATTATATAATTTCTTTCTGTATATTAGAGGGAAGTCTTTTTCATGTACTAAGTAAATAAATATATAAATAAATAAATAAAATAGTTCCATTAAAAAAAATTGAGTTAATTTTGAAATGACCTTGAAAAAAGCCATCCAAGGTTAAACTGATTAGGCTAATAAATAATAGACTTTTAAAACTCTATGACTTGTTTTATATTTAAAACATTTTTCTATAAAAATGTTTTATATTCGAGATATATAACCGTTTATTAGATTCTTTGGAGCACTGTGTATATAATTATTTTTTTTCACAACAATTTAACTATCTAATAACTTAATTATTAAACTATCTAATACTTTAAAGGCTCTCATTCCAATATATTTAATTTAATAAAAGTATAATTCAATACTTTTTAGCTAATTGAAATTTAAATTTATCAAATATTTTTATCGAATTCTATAAGAAAAAAACCAAATATAATGCTATAAGTAATAACTATAAGTAAAAACTACCAGTAAAGACTAGAAATAACTATAATTTCCTAATTAGAAAATAATTTTAATTTTATAAACAATATATTACTTATACTTAAAAATTATTTAGCTAGCAAGAACAGATTTTAATAAGTATGTCAAATCTTTTTTTGAATAAATAATTAAAAATTAATCAATGAATCAATTATATTTTTTCAAATTAAAATCCAGTTAGAGCAATTCTTCGCTCAGAAAGTTATACGAGAGCGATATTCTGAAATTGTTTGAAAGCTTACTGAAATTATGCAACACAATGGTGCATGTATTTATTAATAAAAAATATTTTAAAATATAAATATTTCAGTTACGATTTTGGTTAAAAAATGGGAGAACATTATTAGCCAACTCAATATAAAATAGTTTTAGTTGATATCTGAATAAATTATCTGAATGATTCCAAATCTAATTTAACTAGTTTAGTTACAAATTATTATAAAATCATAACAATGTGCATGCACACTATATGATCTAAATAAAAAAATGTATGATACCTCTGGCCACGGGCTCCATAATCTAATCACTGGATCAATACCACTAGTAGCTAATAAACATGTGGATGGATGTGGTTGTAAACAATTGACAATTCTGTCATCTCCTCGCAGTACACGTATAATATTAGTAGTATTACGATCCCAGATAAAAAAGGAACCATCATCTGATCCAGCTACTATATATTGACCATTGCTAAAAACAAGAGTATTACAAGTTTAAGATAAATCTTACATAAATTCGTTGCATAAAGTTAAGAAATTAAAATAAAGAGTAAAAAGGGCGTTAAAAATAATTTTTGGCTTAAAAGCGGAACCTAAATCAATCATTGGAAACTGTTTTTGAGATCTTCTAAAAGCAGAAAATAACAATTATTTGTTCACCAGATCCGGGGAAAATTACGAAAAAGATTCATTATCGATTATTGAAACAGAAATATAAAGATTTTTAAACTTTATATTTTTGATATATATTTAAAATAAAATCAATTATATACTTATATATTGGTAAATAAGTAATATATGTAGAAAACTTTACATAATTAACATTACACATACAGAATGTGCCAAAAGTCTGGAAATGATTGAATATTTCACAAATTATGCATTTAAAAAAAATGTTTTAAGTAAAAGTTGCAGCACTTAAAAATATTTATCTACTAGTCTCGTCAGTTTGACCAAAGATGATGATGCCAAGGTCAGAGCAAGATCATCTTAAATTTTTTAAATAAAATCACTACATTTTTTTATATAAATTGATTCCTCGCAATATTTCGCATAAAAATCGTTGAAGGCACTTAGCACAAAGCACTAATATACAAATAAATGACACGAGTAGTACAAATAGCACACTTCAAGCAAGCAAAAAAGGTAGTGATGCTCCGTGGCAAAGTTTGCGTTTATATCCCGTTTTTGTTTCACGCCTTCCGTTACGTCCTCTTAATAAGATCCTGCGAAGGGAAATCCATAAACGCAGTTTTTGATATTTTTACGTTCCCCTTCCGTGGGATAAGTTTCAAGGATCGACGAATTGGAAGTTTTATTACAAGAATTTTCGAATCGGAGTTTGTTTCCAAAAAGCAGGGATATCTCGAGATTAGTTTGAGATATTTGATATTGAGAATAGTTTGAAATATTTAATATTTAAATTTTACGTAATTTTACATAAACTATAAAATATCTTGTAAAATATTCACTTTTTGACCATTTTACCCTTATAACTTTTTATGTAGAATATTGCGAGAATTTATTTATATAAAAAAATTTGATTTTATTTTAAAAATTCAAGATAATGTTGCCCTGACTTTGGCATCGCCATTTATGATCAAACTGATTAGACAGACGTAAATAGATATTTTTAAGCGTTACAACTTTTATTTAAAACATTTTTTTCTAAAATGCATAGTTTATGAAATATTCAATAATTTCCAGACTGTCCAGACACCGTGTATGTGTAATGTAAATTATGTAAATAAAAACATTAAATTCTTTACACATACTACTTATTTTTCAATACATAAGTATAAATGATTTTATTTATATCAAGAATATAAAGCTTAATCTTTATATGACTTTCAATAATCGATAATAAATATTGATTTTCATAACTTTCCTCGGACCTGGTGGACAAATAATTGTTATTTTCTGCTTCTAAAAAATTCCAAAACCAGTTCAATGGTTAATTTATGTTCCGTTTTTAGGCCGAAAATGGCTTGTTTTTAACATCCTTTTAATTATACTACTAATAATTCTATTTAAACTTATTTACTTTCCAAAGAAATTTGCCTCCTTTATATCAGTCGTCGTATTACAATGACCACAAAATCTCATTTTATAATCGATTGTATTACGTCTCCATTCTTGCTCATATTCTGATATTGGGAAAAATGATTGGCTACTTTGTGTCACGTCTTTTCCTAATAAATAAATAATAATATATTAGAATATATCCTTAATAAAGCTTTAACAAATGTGTATATATAAGTTATAATATACACAAATATATGTAGATAAAATTTTATATGATTATTTTGTACACATTTTTTATATAAATAAGATCAAATAATGTTACCAGCATCGATAGCTTCTTTTATATCCATTTTCAATGCTTTACACGCTGAATTAGATGTATATTCTGGAAATTTTTGTTGAAAATTCTTGAGTACTTTGTCAGCTTCAATTGATCGATTTAAATCAAACAGACAACGTGCCAATCTGTATACATGTATAAGTTATAATAAAAATTTAACAACTTCAATATTTAAGAACAAAATTATTATTTTAATAATGTGCTTGTTGAGTCAAAACAAAAATTCACATTTAATGTCTTTTATTTTTAGCTTTGATACTTATTGAAACAGTACAAGTTTTTATATTTGGACTATAATTGAAATTGTATAAATAAAATTAATGATAAGAATTTCACATCACTTTTTTGCTCAAGTGACTGAATATATTTCTTCAAATTTATCAATTATAAAGGTTAATGCTTATTTGATTTACCTAAAATGAGCTTTTACATGTTCCGAATCAAGAAGTAATGTTGTCTGACAATCTCGTAAAGCGGCATAAATATCGCCATCCCTATATCAAAATTAAATGTTTTTTTAAAATTATTTGGTATACATACTCTATTTATCAATAAAAATAATTACCAAGCACGTTTCATGTAAGCAGCTGCTCGATTAGCATACAATACTGCCGCCATTGGACAGTAAAAAATTGCTTTATTATATAAATTAATTGCTAGTGAATATTTTTGTTGCTCAAACCCCTCATTTGCCTGTTAATCAAAAAAGTATTATGTTGATTACCCATTATTAATCTTTCTTTTAATATTTTGTTTTTTTTCAATATGTTTTGATTCTTTTTTCATGTATTTTCATCTCTCTTTCCATTTTTTAATTTTTAAAGACTTTCTCTCTGCTTAAATATAAATTATTTTTAAAAAAGTCATAAAATTCACAATCATGAAATAGATTTAAAAAATGCTTCTTATGATGAATTAACTTTATATTAACATAGAAATAAAAATTTTATTTGTAAAGATAGTTTACCATATTTTATGCTGCATATATAAAAACTTACTTGGCGTTTCAATTCTTCAACGTAAGGTGGCAATATTTTTACAGTTTTGTTTACAAGATCTTCCATATAGCTAATGTCATTTTGTTTCAAATAATACTTGCCAAGTTCTTGATCCCACTCTATTGATCCTAGTAAAACGTAATTGATTATCGTGTATATAATTATTTTGTGCTTATATGCACATATAAAAGCGACGAACTTTGTGACAGTTACTTGAATATTTCTTTGATGAACTGAAAAATGTTTTTGAATTATTTGAATCATTGATATCAAACAGATAAACTTGTTCTCCACCCATATTTACGAGTAACTCATTTCCATTATCACTGAATGTCAAATAGGTAGTTGTAATGCTCCTGTTACCATCACGAGAATGCAGATGACCTAATCAATATTAAACTGCATGATAAATCTTAATCAAAATGATTATACTATACTTAACAAAGAAGAAGAGAAAGAAGAAAACGACACATATGATCTCTTAAATTGTATGAACAATACCTGCAATAAAGTATTGTGTGCTACCCAATGGAATATTATCATCTGGATCACCTTTTCCTGCTCGATAAGTACTAATATTTGCCCAATCTGAGTTATCGTGTATAGAGGGAGATGGAGGAACCTATGGTTTCAAAGAGATGTTAAAACAAAGTGTATACTCAAATCTTAGAGATAAATTCCATGATTTTCCAAGTACTTTTGTTCAAAGTTCCAGGTAAAATTAAAGTACTTTAAATAATATTTAGAATACAATTTTGAAATAAATTTATATGTTATAAAAGTAAAACTCTTCTCTCGACCGTACTGGCAAATATTATTTATTAAATCACAACATTTCGATTTATTTTTATCTTCACAAGTATGTTTCACATCTTTTTATTATTTTGTAATATTGATAAGTGAAGTAATTTTTTTTTTATTGTATTAATCTCTGCACTGTATTTCTTCTCTATGTATATCTAGATCACTTGATAAGGACTCAAAGAAGGGTCGAAACGTTGTGATTTAATAAATAATATTTGCCAGTACGGTCGAGAGAAGAGTTTTACTTTTTTAAATTCTGTCTGGCGATTCTCAAATATCTACGTTTTTATTTATGTTACACATAATTTTTTAACATAAATATTTTTTTAATATAATAATGTAATATAGTATTATATTATAATAAATATATTTTAATATATATTTTATATAAAATTAATAAAGGAAGATGTTAAAAATAAGCCATTTTTGACCCAAAAGCGGAACATGAATTAACCATTGGAAACTGTTTTTGGAATCTTCTAGAAGCAGAAAATAACAATTATTTGTCCACCAGAGGCCGGGGAAAGTTATGAAAATCAAGATTTATTATCTCGGCATCATTATCTATGGTCAAACTGACAATACTAGTAGATAGATATTTTTAAGTGCTGCAACTTTATTTAAAACATTTTTTTCTAAAATGCATAATTTATAAAATATTCAATCATTTCCAGACTTTTGGCACATTCTGTATGTGTAATGTCAATTATGTAAAGTTTTCTACATATACTACTTATTTACCAATATATAAGTATACAATTGATTTTATTTTAAATATATATCAAGAATATAAAGTTTAAAAATCTTTATATTTCTGTTTCAATAATTGATGAATCTTTTTCGTAATTTTCCCCGGATCTGGTGGACAAATAATTGTTATTTTCTGCTTCTAGATCTCAAAAACAGTTCCCAATGATTGATTTAGGTTCCGCTTGTGGGCCAAAAACGGCTTATTTTTAACATCCTCTTTTTATATTCTGTAAAACTATTTTAAAATCAAAGGGGCAATTTTTGTAAAAATTCCCTGAGTTTAAATCAAATTCCATGATAATTCTAGAATTTTTCAAGATAGAACAAAATTTCTTGAGAATCCTAGGTTTTCCAAGTTTTTCCAGGGACTATACACCCTGTATAATGTAAAACTTGTCTCAAATCTGAATTTGAAAATACCTGTGATAACTTTATCATTCGTCGATCGTACATCCGAATATAAGCATCATTGGCGCCGATAGCTACCAGTTCAGGCTTTCTCGGATTTACGGCAATGCATTTGCCTTCCGCATAACGACCCATATGATAAACCAAGTTCACGAGAACGTTGTGATTATTATTCCTGCAAATATGCGGCGTACGAATATCATATTGTAAGAAGAGACCATCCTCGCCCGCGCTCCAAAACAAGAACGGAATACTGGGCACAGTGGCGATACGTTTGATGCGCTGCTTGTGGCATTTACACGTGAATATTGGTTCGGAGAGTGTTAGATCGTGCACCCGAATCCCGCAATCCGCTGCACCTGACACCAGTATACTGTCATTTGATTTTGGCATAAACTAAAAACAAATACAAATTGTATCACAAGAAATATTTCATCTGTGTGTGTTTGCTATTATCAGTATTGTGCTTAGATGATTTTAAAATTAGCTAGATAAAGATGAGATAAAAATATGTAAATTCATCTCAGAAAAGATAAAGATAATTTTGTTTTAAATATATGTAGATAAAATATAAAATTATATGGCGATTCATCTAGATAATTTTTTATAATAATTTTTAAGACTGCTTATGTAAACAGTTATAAAAAAATGTAAATTATAAAAAGGATATAAAAATATATATATTCATATTTTTATTTATAAATTTTTCTCGCTTACTGTTTAAGTTTTACTATTTAAGTATTTTTATATGCTATGATTCTAAACCAAAATTATCTGAAAATTATTCTAGGTAATTTAGTAAAGATAATACTTTTTTTCATCTAAGATACAGATATTAGATAATACATATTTTTATTATCTATATAAAAATAAGACGACGCCAAAGTTTCATCTAGATAATTATCTATATAATTTTATTTAGATAACAGCAAACACTGACTATTATTTAAATAAAATTATATAAATGATCATTTAGATGAAGTTTTGGTGTCATTTTATCTTAATATAGATAATACAAATATGTATTATCTGTATTTGCATCTTAGATAAAACTGTTATCTTTATTAAATTATCTAGGATAATATTCAGATAATTTGGTTTAGCACTACATAAAAATATTTAAGCAGTAAGTGATAAAAACTTATAAATAAAAGTATAAATATATTTTTATACTCCTTTTATAATTACATTTTTTTATAACTGTATTTACATAAGTGGTCTTAAAAATAATATTAATCTGAGTTATCTAAATAAACCACTATATAATTGTATCTCTCATTTAGATATATTTAAAACCAAATTATCTTTAAATTATCTAAACAAAACACTGCATCTTATGCAACAACTTACACAAAAATTATTTCATATAGGTGTATAACAGAATCGTTACATAGATCTAACAAAATTTTTATAATATTTAAAGTACCTAATAATATAATATATAAAAAATTATATCCCTCTTTAGAAATTATTTGACATTAATTTATATATATATATATATATATATATATATATATATATATATATATTTATATATTTATAACTATAAAAATAAATAATATCTTAAAAGTTCAAGAATTGAAGGTTTGATCAATATTAATTAATGTTAATATGATATAAACCCCCCCCCCCCCCCTAGCTTAATAATATAAATTTACATACAAGATGTTTCATTTTAAGATCAATTAAAGGTTAACCTAATTTTTAAATTAAACTACCCTTTTTTTATATTACATCCCATTTTTTGTACATTCATCTTCTATTTTTTTGTTTGGCTTGTGCTGACCATTTTTTGTATACAAATAAATTGATTCCTAGCAATATTCGGCATAAAAAATTATAATAATTAGGATAAGATGGCCAAAATATGAGTTTGAGATATTTTGTACTTTAATGTAACAATTTCATATAAAGTACAAAAATAAAAATTTTGTAAAATATTCATTTTTTGAAGGCCGTTACCTTAATATTTCTATGCATAAAATATTGAAATCTTAACCTTTGTATAAAATATTTTTCTTATTATAATTAAAGTTTTAGCAAAATACTTGACTACATTAATATTAAAATGAAACACTCAGTATACATATATATGTGTGTGTTTATTTACCTTTACAGAGAATATATTCCCACGATGACCTGAATGAAGTACCAATTTTTTTTCATAACGAAAAGGATCCCACAATATGATATCTTTGTCATCAGATGCTGATGCGAGTATTCTAAATATAATATTTTAATCATTGCATATTGTACAATAAAAAAGTATGGAAATAAGATACATACTGTCCAGTTTCATTCCATTCTAAACAATTAACACATCCTGTATGACCATTTAATTCCTTTTCTAAACCTAGACGTAATATGAGATTTTCAGTAACATGTAGTCTTTGCGAAATTGTGTGTGTCACCGAGTCCTAAATAATATAATAACATAATACATAGTTTATAAAAAAGATAGTCAAATGTTATTTTACTTACTTGTATTTCTCTTTGTCGTACTAGATCTACAACTCTATAATCCTTCTTTTCGATGTTAGGAAACATTGTGATGTTATTCCATTTATTTATCATGGAACAAAATAAATTAAAGATTCCTGGAAGTAAAAAAAACATACACAACTATTCATGAAAAAAGCACAAGTTTATAACAAAATTAAGCAGTATACTAATTAAATGCTCTTTAATTAAGCAGATATTTATGAAAAGACAGTAATTTATTAAAAAAAAAAACACACAAGTATTTGTTAAAAAATAAATTTTATCTTAATATATAATATATGCAAGTTAAAATCTTCCTTTTATCAGAGCCATTAAAAAAATCTACTAAAGCAGTTATTAATGTCATTATAATCAATAATAAATATATCAAATCTACTTTAATCATATTATAGCTTATGCTATAGTTTTATAATGTAACTATAAATTAATTTTAATGTAGAAATTATATAGAACAAGATTTCATTATTAAGTTTTTTAATTTTATTAAAATATTGTTGGTTGCAGATTACAATCTTTCAATTTATTAACATATTTTGATATTATATATTTCTCTATCTGTTTCACGTTAAAATACTGATAAGCAAAATAATATGAAAAATATGTTGTACATAAAATGCTTTTCTTAGTATGTATATATAGTATATATATCTAAACAAATAAAAAATTATAAATATATAAGTATTATATATATATATACACATATGTGTGTATAATTTGAAAAAAAGTATTAAAATTATAAAATAAATGTATAGATATACATATAAGTTACGAATAAACTTACTTGCTTATTTGATAAATCTTGCATATATATTCCACACAGTCATACTGATCGATTCATGTATTTAATATAAATATTACCCTTATTTATATAATTAAAAATACAGTGTACAATAAAAATATATAATCTATATAACAGCTAATAGAATCTGTATCACACTCTCCATCGAAATTTGTTGGAACTAAAAAAAGTAATGTAGATATAGAGAGAAGAAAAAGATGGTAACACAATACGTCTGTGGTCTGTGTAGTGTGTTGTGTACATACCATTGAGCTGAGCTCTATTTAGTATTATTACATTGAATGACGTTTTTTCTCTTGCTGTATCTCGGTTAGGAGAAGAAAGTTTTCTAGTTTCTCAGGGTAGTTTACTTCTACCGACTGTACTCTGCAGACGCCGAAAATAAGGATTTGACTTGTGGATCTAGGGAAATGGAGTAAAGCCTTGTGTACATTGTGACGTCCCGTTTATTTTAAAATATTTTGCTTATATAATCATTGCGCGCTATTCATATTCAGGTAGAAATAAGATTACTAACGACTATTATGTATTATTATTAGCTTGAAACTTAATTATCTTTGCCTTTTTTTGTATTAATAGTTAGGATCACCAGAACTGGGGTTTTCTACCCAAGAACTAATAGCGTTTTCGATTGGGAAAAAGTTAGTGCGCACCAGTGCGCACTCAGTTCACACGAACACTGGACAAGTTCCATGGGTTGCACTGAATAGTGCAGATGAAAAAGAACACGCCGAAATTTTCAGTGCCACTTGAGTTGACTAGAAGTTTGTTCGCGTCGCATGCTCCAACTTGCTCCTTTTTATTTCAATGCGCTCGTATTGGTCCAATTCGAGGAGCGCACCAATACGAGCGCATTGGAGTAAGAAAGAGCATGTTGGGGCATGCAACGCGAACAAACCTTAGATTCCGGGAAGAACGAAAAAGTAACCTCGACATCTTGTGTTCAGTTAAGTAATGATTTTTATTATATGTAATTAAATATAGAAGATGATCAAGAATATCACGTATGACAAATATAAAAATTATTATTATGCAGTATAAAAATGCTATTACATTAAATACATTAATTATATTTTAAAAAAGGGTATAGGTTCGATGTTTATATAAAAAGATATAACACTTACGGTGTCATTATCCATTTTTCACACATTCTACATAATTTACAGTTTTTGAAATTATTCTTCTAGTTCGAAGAGTTGTAATTATTTCTTCTTGCTCGCTTGAACTAGAAGAAGATTCCAAAAATGTCTCCAAAATATTAAAGAGAGCCAAATCCGAATTGCTCATTATGTCGAATTTTTGTTCAAAAGAATGCCCTACTGCTTGCATGCATCCAGTGCACTGAATTGGCACCGTCAAAATATCTCGTGCCACTTAGTGCGCACTGAGTGCGCACTATGCGAGTGTTGTGCGTTCAAACGAACACGCAACACTAGTCAAGTGCGCATTGGCACTACCAATCGAACACGCGCCTGACATTCAGTGCAGCCAGTGCACCCCAATCGAAAACGCTATAAGTATCCCCATCTAATTTTAACCACTGTCACGTCCTAGAGGTCGATTGTGTATCTTGGGTGAGTTTGCTCACGAGATGAAAATTACAAGAGTGAAAAGATTTACTAGATATCGACAAATGAAACCGTGGGTACTCTAGTAAATTTCCTCACTTTTGTAATTTTCACCTCGTGAGCAACTCACTCAAGATACACAATCGACCTCTTAGTGACCTTCCTACTCTCTCTATTCCTAGGTCAGAAAGCACAGGGCGCTCTCTATTTTTTATGAGGCAACCTGCATACACCGACTATACCTCAGGGACGCCAACAGCACGGACTATACTATGGAACTAGGGACCGAGTATTGGGACGTTGGAGATAGGAAATTCTAATTACTAGTGAGAAAAGGATTTCTACTGTCACGTCCTAGTGACCTTCCTACTCTCTCTCTATTCCTAGGTCAGAAAGAACAGGGCGCTCTCTACTTTTTGTGAGGCAACCTGTATACACCGGCTATACCTCGGAGGGCGCCGAGAGCACGGACTATACTATGGAACTAGGGACCGAGTATTGGGACGTTGGGGATGGGGAATTCTAGTTACCAGTGAGAAAAGGATATCTACTAGTAATTCTTTTTAAGGGTCGACAGGCGACATGGTGGAGACGCCTATTGGCCGGCCGGGAATTACAGATTCTTATTTTCCAAATATTAGCCAAAATATTGAATGAATCTTATTAAATTTAGGATATTCTTAATCAGTAAGCTCATTTGTAGTCCTCTAAAGAGCTATTTTATAAAAAAAAGATAAAAATAAAAATTTTTAATAAACTTGGGGGAATGCGCAGCTAGAAACGGGTAAGGTTGGGTTAGCCGCGAGTCCGTATTTTATTTATTATAAATTTTTAAGAGCGAAAATGTAATATCCGGCCTTTTAGAGGACTGCTTTATTATATAAAGAATATATTAAAAAAAAATTCACGAAGTTATGTCACTTATTTTATGAAATATCTGGACAATAAGATTCTCACTAGATTCATAAGAAGCAGGGGAAATTTCTGTGGTAACATACTGACTGCTTGACAAGGAGAGAGCATCATTCCATCTTTGTCTCTCTTACATCGCATATGTAGTAGCGTCCATGTAGGTACAAACACTAATACGTGAGCACACGGATGCAAATATTGAGAGATAATGTCAGCAAAAAGGCTATCATATTATTTTTATTTTTTTGTATATGTATGCATATGTAAATAAAGAACAAAAATAAAAACTATTTTAAATAATAAGAATCTATTTGTGTATGTGTGTGTAATTAAAAATTAATAAAAAAATATTTTTAAATATTTAAAAATATTTTTTCAAGATTAATTAAGGAAAAGAATATTTTAAATATAAAAAAATATTTTAAATATTCTTTTTCAATTAATTTTTAAAAATATTTTTATATATTCAAATACTTATTATATTATATAAAAATTATTGTGAATTATACTCATTGGAGTAATAATTATTGATTAAAGCTTGTTATGGCACAAACTGAACATCTGGTACATTGTCTGTATAATATTTTACTTATTTATAAAATGTATTTTATAAATAAATAAAATATATATATATATAATATATAAGATTATAATATATAAGATTATAATATCCCATACAGCACAGATTATTGCAATTATATTGCAGCAACGTTGCAATGTTGCAAGTTGTAATGCAACATTATAAAGACATTGCAGAGATATATGTAAGTGCACAAAATTCCAGCACACTTGTAGCAACATGACATTAATATTTCGGAAATATTGCATGTAATCCAAATTCTATAATTTATATATTGTAATATATATAAATTAACTACAATGTATTTTCATTAATGATTTATTTACATTTATATACCTGTATATGCAACATTAGTTTATGGTTGCAATAACAATGCATTATTGCAAACTCATAACATATATTGCAATATTGTTGTAATATTTTGTTGCAATCTTCCAAAAAGCGGACATTTTAACATTGCTGCAATTCAACAGCAATGATGTAGCAACATTTTGTAGTGAATTTGCAATATTGCAATATTGCGGTGAAAGATTGTTGTAATGTTTTTGCAATCTATCGGTGCTGTATGGATAAGATTATTGATGTTACATTGTATAATTCTCATTTCTTTCTCTCTGCTACATAAGTACTTATGACGTGAAAGAACTTACGAGTAACGTATGATGGCTCAATGCAAGAATATTTAATCACGTAAAAAACTTGAGTTCAAATATATCAATATCAATTTTTTTTATAATATATTGGAATATAGAAAATCATAGAAATATGATTTTTATATAGGCGATAAACTTAAAAATTTGAAAATATTTTAATCATTTTACAACTACACATACTATAAATATATATAAATGCAAAATAATTCCGTAAATAAATTTCAAGTAATAAATCAATTGCACACATGCACACAGCTGGTATGTAGATTTTTATTAAATTTATTTTTAAATTTATTTTCTGAATTATTTTACACTTATACATAGTGTATGTAGTAAAAATATTTTTAATATATTAAAAAATTTTTAAATCGCCGAAATATATTTTTTTATCATTTTTCTATATTCTAATATATATGTATATATATATATATATATATATATATATATAATAAAAAAATTGATATTGATATATTTGAACTCTAATTTATATACTGGATGATATACTGAACATCCTTGCATTGATTATACATTACTCAACGTTCTTCCACGTTATAAGTATTTGGAGCAAATTATACAATAGCATCAATAATCAAAAAGAAATCAAGAATAATCAACATATCCCTTATATAATATATATATATATATATATATATACGCACATATGTGCATAACCATTATACAAAATTTCCAAAAAGTGGGTGCTTATTAGCCTTGCTGCGCTACAGCCTTCTGCTACGGAAGGCCAGAAAGCATTTTCAGGCGGCATCTCGCGTATACCGGCACGGTAGAGGAACAAGGAGAACACGTGATTATCGGTCCTTGTCTCTCTACGGTGTGTCTGCGTGAGCAATGCAATGGTGTATGTACGTGTACAGACATGCACCACTACATAAAACCCGAGAATTGGTTTCTCGGCGTTGGCAACACTGAAATCGGAGTTTCGCGTTGTCACTGCGCGAGGTCTCCAACATCAATTCGGAGTTTGGCCGACCGACCTGTCGACCCTTAAGGGGCGACATGGTGGAGACGCCTATCGGCCGGCCGGGAATTAGAGATTCTTATATTCCAGATATTAGCGAAACTACTGAATGAATCTTATTAAATTTATGATATTCTTAATCAGTAAGCTCAAATGCAGTCCGCCAAAGAGTTATTTATTGAAAAAAAGATGAAAATAAAATTTATAATATAACTTGGGGGAATGCGCAGCTAGTAACGGGTAAGGTTGGGTTAGCCAGGAGTCCGTATTTTATTTATTATAAATTTTTCAGAGCAAAAATGCAAAATCCGACTCTTTGGCGGACTACTTTATTATATCAAGAATATATTAAAAAAAAAAAAAATCAAAGTTATGTCACTTATTTTATGAAATATCTGGACGATAAGATTCTCACTAGATTCATAAGGAGCAGGGGAAATTTCCATGGTAACATACTGACAGCTAACAGCTTGACAAGGAGAGACTATCATTCTGTCCTTGTCTCTCTTACATCGCATATGTAGTAACATCCATGTAGACACAAACACTAATGCGTTGAACGAATGCGATTATTGGAAGATATCAGCAAGAACCGGTTTTCGTATTATCATTGTTTCTCTGTATATGTATATTATATGTAAAAGAACAATAAGAATAGCAATAATTCTTGCCTAACATTATCTTCCAATTATCGTTTCGTGTACGCAATATATATTTCACATTATGCATCTGTAACAAATAATCGAATGATTTATTTAAATATTTGCATATAATCTATATAAATCTATATAATAAATAAAATGTGTAATAAATTATCGAATGATTTATTTAAATATTTGCATATAATCTATGTAAATAAAATATGTACAAATAAAATAATATTTATGCAAATATTATTTTATTTGTGTACATATTTTATTTATATACCCAAACAACACCAAGTCCAAAATTGGCGCGTAAGATATCTTTATAAGATGTCTTTTTGATATCATATCATAAGATAGCTGTCTTAAAGATTTCTTAATGCTATCTTATGCGTCAATTTTAGACTTGGTGCTGTCTGGGTAGATAATATGCAAATTAATATGTTTATATATATGCACACACATAGATATGACAATAGCGTTATCGTGATTTTTTTCGATTATTAAAGTTATATTGTATAATCTCTCTCTTATCTCTTTCTCTCTGCTACATAAATACTATTATAACGTAAAAGAACTTACGAGTAACGTATGATGGCTCAATGCAATAATATTCAATCACGTAAAAAACTTGAGTTCAAATATATCAATATCAATTTTTTTACAATATATTAGAATATAGAAAAAATTATAGAAATATAAGGCGATAAACTTGAAAATTTTTAAATATTGAAAATATTTTAATCATTTTTACAATTACATACACTATATATATATATATATATATACAGGGTTTGTCCGGAAAGTAATGCGTCGCATTTTTTTAAAAAAGAATTTATTGATCGCATAAGTAAAACAACTTAAAATTGTTCGAAGTATGACCCTTCTGCGTCAATACATTTTTGCCAACGCGATTTCCATGCGTCATAAGATTTCTGGAACTCCTTGACTGGGATGCTGTTCAGGGAGGCCGTCGAAGTAGCTTGTACGTTGTCAACCGACTCGAGCTGTTGTCCTTTGAGCTCCCTTTTCAGCCGAGGAAATAAAAAAAAGTCCGCCGGGGCCAAACTTTCTTGAGCATTTCAAAAGTTTCCAGCGGCGTCTTGTCTAGCTTCACGCAAAACTTTATCGCATAGCGTTGCTCTATCGTTCTCTCCATCACAAGTTCGACGCGACCACTAAGCAGAGGTTCACAGAATAAGCCGTCCTAACCCTCCAAGCGCATGGAAACAATTGAGCGACCTACCGTTGGAAAGCTAAGGGTACCCCCCTTCCTCCCCAACCGGTCCCATCGCTCTGCGATGTATAGTCGCGTCACAAAAAAATGCGACGCATTACTTTCCGGACAAACCCTGTATATATATATATATATATATATATATAAATGCAAAATAAGTCCGTAAATAAATTTATCAAGTAATAAATCCGTTGCATGCTTGCAGCTACATATGCACACACAAATAGCTGGTATGTTGATTTTTATTAAAAATTTATTTTCTGTATTATTTTGCATTTATATAGTGTGTATGTGGGTCTGTGTGTGTGTGTGTGTGTGTGTGTGCGCGCGCGCGCGCGTGTAGTAAAAATATTTTCAATATATTTATAAAATTTTTATTGCCGAAATATATTTTTTTATCATTTCTCTGTATTCCAATATATTATTAAAAAATTGATATTGATATATTTGAACTCTAATAATTTACTGGGTGATACATACTGAACATCCTTTGCATTGATCAATATTACTCGACATAAGTTCTTTTATGTTATAAGTATTTATGGAGCAAATTATACAATAACATCAATAATAGAAAGAAATCAAGAATAACCAACGCATATTCGTCAATCTATGATTGCTATACAAGCTAATAATAATTTATATTCGTTCTCTTATTCTTGTCTCTCGAAAAAGTATAAGCAATAAATTATCAAATCTAACAAGTACCCGTGTCTAACATTGTAGACTAATTTACTTTCAATTATGCTACTGTTATTATTTATCATTAGACAATTATAAAACATATATATATATATAGCACTACAAATTATATATGTATATGTTTTATAATTTATTTTATATTTTATTATTTGACAAGTTAAATCTCTCCGAATCATAATTTGCGCTTACATCTTAAAGACGAAATGCTGTAACTCTCTGATATTCCAATCTGTATTTTTGAAAAGGACCACATCCCGTATGGTCGAAATGTTAAAATAAATATATATACAACTTTAATTTGAGGCCAGTGTAGTCAGACCAAATCTATAACCTCTGTTTTATAATTGTCTAATGATAAATAATAACAGTAGCATATATAATTGAGAGTAAATTAGTATATTTTATATATATATATATATTTATATATAAATAATATATCCACATATGTGCATAAGCATATATAAAATTTACAAAAATGGGTGCTTATTAGTCTTGCTACGTTACTGCTTTCTGCTACGGAAGGCCAGAAAGCATTTTTAGGCGGCATCTCGCGTATACCGGCACGGTAGAGGAACAAGGAGAACACGTGATTATCGGTCCTTGTCTCTCTTACGTGCGTCCGCGTGAGCGATGCAGTGGTGTATGTACGTGTACAGACATACACCACTACATAAAACCCGAGAATTGATTTCTCAGCGTTGGCAACACTGAAACCGGAGTTTCGCGTTGTCACCGCACGAGGTCTCCAATATCAATTCGGAGTTTGCCTGGGTGTACTGCCGACCCTTAAGCTATCCAATGAATTGGTTAATTGATCGACTGTAATTTCCCCATTTAAATAGTTGTTAATTAATAAATTTAGTAGCGAAAATATTATATAATTCTCAAATTTGGGGTCTTGAGAATCCCGCATTGGGTCCTATTATTAAACAATTATTTAGATTACACGAATTATCGGTTTCCGAGAAGCTTCGCGTTTATCGTGTTCAATGAATCTGGAATGTTATCTAAACAGACGAAAAATTGGTCTAAATCGATGTTTCCCTCTAAAACGTCTGTTAGTAAGGCGATAATTATACTTATTATTGTATGAATTTCTTCGTTAATTAATTTCTTGTTTTCTTCAATAGTACATTCTGATGACATTGGGGAAATACTTTAAATTAGGAGACGCGGTAGTGTCTCCGGCCATGTTCAAACCCTAAAAGACCTTAAAAGACACTACAAGTCTCCTTATTCTGCACCATCAAAGTCCATATTTTGGAGGTGTAGAACTACTAAAATATAAAAATTTTGAATTGCACGTAATATAATCTGAAAGGCGGAATCGCCACGAGTAATTTGAGCCAAGAAAAAATAAAATCGGTCAAGCCGTTCTGGAGATACAAGCGATCAAAAAATGACGTTTTTCATGAAAAATGAAGTAACGTCGTCTTCTTCTTCTTCTTCTTCTTCTTCTTCTTCTTCTTCTTCTCTGTCCGCGTCCGCTGACGTTATCAGGATTATATATATATATATATATATAAATCTCTTCTCACCTTTCACTCACACCTCCCTCAACTTCCACCCACCCCTTTCCCTCCCACATCCCGCCCCCCGCCCCTACCCTCACCACCACTCCCACCCCTCTTTCGCCTCTTTCACCCTCTTTCGTCCTCTCTCACCCTCTTTCGTCCTCTCTCACCCTCTTTCACCCTCTTTCGTCCTCTTTCACCCTCTTTCACCCTCTTTCGCCCTCTTTCATCCTCTTTCGTCCTCTTTCACCCTATTTCGCCCTCTTTCACCCTTTTTCGTCCTCTTTCACCATCTTTCGCCTCTTTCACCCTCTTTTCGTCCTCTCTCACCCTCTTTCATTCCCTCTCACCTTCTTTCACCCTCTTTCATTCTCCTCTCATTCCCCTTTCGTCCTCTTTCACTCTCTTTCGTCCTCTTTCACCATCTTTCGTCCTCTTTCACCCTCTTTTGTCCTCTCACCCTCTTTCGTCCTCTTTCACCCTCTTTCGTCCTACCTCACCCTCTTTCGTCCTCTCTCACCCTCTTTCACCCTCTTTCGTCCTCTCTCACCCTCTTTCACCCTCTTTCGTCCTCTTTCACCCTCTTCATTCCCTCTCACCCTCTTTCGTCCTCTTTCACCCTCTTTCGTCCTCTTTCACCCTCTTTCGTTCTCTTTCACCCTCTTTCATTCTCTCTCACCCTCTTTCGTCCTCTTCTCACCCTCTTTCATTCTCTTTCACCCTCTTTCACCTTGTTTCATCTTCTTTTACCCTCTTTCATTCCCTCTCACCCTCTTTCGTCCTCTTTCACCCTCTTTCGTCCTCTTTCACTCTCTTCGTCCTCTCTCACCCTCTTTCATTCTTTCTCACCCTCTTTCATCCTTTTTCGTCCTCTTTCACCTTCTTTCACTCTCTTTCGTCCTCTCTCACCCTCTTTCATTCTTTCTCACCCTCTTTCGCCCTCTCTCATCCTCTTTCGACCTCTTTCACACTCTTTCGTCCTCTCTCACCCTCTTTCGTCCTCTTTCACCCTCTTTCGACCTCTTTCGTCCTCTTTCACCCTCTTTCGTCCTCTCTCACCCTCTCTCACCTCTTTCACCCTCGTACGTCCTTTCTCACCCTCTTTCGTTCTTTTTCACCCTCTTTCGCCTATCTCGTCTTCTCTTACCCTCATTCGTCCTCTCTCACCCTATCTCCAAAAAATCATAAAAATGAAAAGGTCAAGCCATATTCAAAAGAAGGTTCTCAAAAATTTAAACCTAGTCTGTACAATAAAAAATAATTACTCGTAATTCCAGAGTTCCAATTTGTTAATATCGAATAATGTAAATACATTTGTTTCAAGTAATGGCAGTAGAGTCAAATACATACCTACGTATATGCAGTTTTTGCTGTTAAATGTACTTGAACGAAAAAAATAATTAAATGATTTAAATATAGCACATTTTAAATCAAGAAACTTATATAATCGAACTCTGTTTAGGAAAAGGTAGAACATTTCATTTGCCTCTGCCTTTACAAGAAACATTGGATAAGGTATGTCCTCCGGAAGATCCAATAAATTTGAATCACGAGTTGCACATTCTCGTTCGAGGTATACCCAAGAAATCTAAAGTGGTTTGGGAAAATTTGGTAGATATTAATAAAATGTATAAGACTTTACAATGGTTGAAAGAAAATAATCCTCATTACTCAAAAATTCGTCTTCCAGCGTCATCTGATGATCTATTAAAGGATAAGTTGCAGGAAACAGAATATAGGATTGTCGATGAGGAAAGCGACAATGACGAAATAAAGGAGGTGGTTGAGGAATTACCAGCATTGAATTTGTACAATGTACAGCAAAACAAAAATAATAATGATCAAACCGTTTTAAAACGTACGGCTTTTCTCACACAAATCACTGAACATTCGGATATTAATAAACGATCAGTATACAATATACCCAATACACGCGAAAAGAATCGATAACGAATCTGCATTGAAGCTTTATCAAATGGTGAAAATTGAAGATTTTCCAATGGATAATCGTTATAAATATCTGGATGTCATGTGTTTCCCTGATCTATATCCTGATGGTGTCAATGGACAACGAGAAGATAGAAACTTTGCATTGCCGGAATATTTATTTATTAGAACACGATTGATGTCGAAACATAGTAGATTCAGGTTGAATCTGCAGTATCTGTTCTTCCTTCTCAATGATGCTAACTACCGACAGTTGAAAAGTGGTATCTATTATACGATGATGGTTACTAACCCACGAGAGAGATACACTGCTGGTAGATACTTGAACGAATTGAAAGGTTACCAATTAGAATCGAATTTAATGAGTATTTTCGCAAAATTGAGAAATACGGATCAATTTTGGCGACAACCGTCCAATAATGTAAAATGCATGACTTTGCATTACGGTCCAGCGACGTGGTTTTTGACTTTGAGTCCTAGTGAATGGAAATGGTCCGATTTGAGTGAATATTTACGAGATATGAATCCCGATAAAGAGAAGTTAAGCATCAGCGAACTAATCGCATACGATCCTGTAAGTACTTCTAGATTCATGTGCATAAAATTCAAAGCCATGATTGATTTTATTTGTTCGTCCGATAATCCAATAGGAAAGGTTATTCATTATTTCTGACGACTGGAATATCAACGTAGAAGTATCCAGCACATGCATTGTATGATTTGGATAAAAGATGCTCCAGTATTAGGAAAATCGCCGGATGAAGAAGTTGCTACGTTTATTAAAAAATACGTAACGTGTGAAATTCCAGATGAAAATGTTTCGCCAACGTTGTACGATACGGTAATAAGTGATCAGAATCATAAACATAACTCGTATTGCATGCGTACGAAAAAAACGGAAACTAATATATACAGAAAGTGTCGGTTCGATTTTTCTCGGCCAGTTACTGAGAATTTCGTTTTAAGAGACGTTATCACTTCGATAGTCGGTAGAAAAAATTTACGCAGTAAGAGCAGATTGTACGATCTTCCTCGCAAGAAGTCGGAAAGGTTTATAAATGATTATAATCCGTCTATGAAATTAACCTGGGAGGGAAATATGGACATACAATTTATTAGAGAAAAATCAGAGTTTTTAAACTCATATTTAACAAAATACACGACAAAGTCGGAAAAATGCAATACAGACTTTGAAGTGATAGATTCGAATAAGTCCTTGGCATCGAAACTGTGGAATTTTGCAATGCGTTCATTAAATAACAGAGAATGCGGTGCTTTAGAAGCTGCGGATACACTATTAGGGAATCCCTTGTACGGTACGGATAATGATACCATGGTCAAATGGATCGATGTTAATGAGGTGAGAAATAGAAAAGTTAAAACATTTAATGAAATTTAAGCTCTCGATGAAAATTTTACGAATATTTACTGTTCGTCACTCATCGATGATTACTATCCAAATAGACCTCAGGAATTAAAATCATTGAATTTGTACGATTTTGCCAGATTCTGGGAAATTACGAAACAGATGTCAAATAATGACAAAGTCAAGTGATACAAACTGGCATCGGGTTTATTTTTAAAAAAACGAAAAAAGGGTTATTTAATTAACCATTATCGATTTAATATAAAAACTGAGCCCGAAAAATACTTTTACTCGCTGCTTCTTCTGTTCAAACCATGGAGAGATTTGAGTGAACTCAAAGGTACATTCGAGACTTACACGGATGCCTTTAAGAATTCAGAGTCTGTTTTAACGAAGGCAATGAAATATCACGAAAGGCTCGAAGAAATACAGAAAGCTTTTGAAAATGTTGCTGAATTAATCGAGAAGCGCGAAAATGATCTGAAAACAGCAGACAGAGACAAATCCGATGACGATGAACTGGATTGTAATCCGATAGAAGCTGACGACGCGATGAAAGATCTGGAAGATTTTGGTAAGATTGACGACCCGATTGATTTATCGCAAATGATGTCGCAATTGAACAAAGACCAGAAAAGAGTCTTTGATGGAGTATGCCAAGTTTTACAAGATAAGAATCAGATTCTGCGACTGTGCGTAAGTGGCGAGGGTGGTACAGGGAAAAGTTTTCTAATTAAAACGATTAAACATTGGATCAGAATAAATTTGGAAAAAACGACTGCCATATCTGCTCCCACGAGTATCGCAGCATTCAATATCGATGGCTTGACAATCCATAGAATGTTTCAACTACCGGTTAGTCATGAATCTACACCAAAATATACGCAATTGTCAGACATGGTCTTGAAAATTTTGAGAGACAAATTAAAGAATGTCGAATTATTTATAATCGAAGGAATTACATGTAACAATGCAATGATGGATTTAGGAACGACTGTATTCAGTGATGGTCAAGCCTATGTAGGTTTGTCACGAGTAAGTAAATTGGAAGGCCTACATTTGATAAATTTCAATCCAGCATCAGTTAAAGCAAACTCGAGAGCCATTGTAGAATATAATCGACTGAGATCTATATTCAAATCTGAACTGTCACAAATCAATCCGTCCGAGAAAAAAATTGTGAAAATGTACGATCGTCGATGGGATATCCCTAATATCATTGATGATATGCAGAATTATGATTGTGAGGAACCAGAAAGTATAGTTACGTGGAAAATATATGGCCTTTGCAATAACGATGCTGTTTCGTGTTACGCTAATGTAATATTACAATGTGCGTTTCATTGCGTACGTATTAGGCAACAAATACTGAAAAATAAAGCATCGAATGCATTGATTGATGCTATCTGTGCGTATGGTGAACGTAAATATTGCAACATTCAAGCGGTTAGAAGATCTGTCGGAAAAAGCTTCGAAGAACGAACACAACAAGATGTTTCGGAATTTTTTACGGCTCTAATGTCGACGTATTCCGACATCAATGATGTATTAAAACTCGAATTAAAGCACGTAACATGTTGCTCGAATGTCAAATGTAATTACAATGTAACTAAGCTGGAAAGCAGTAGTTTGTTAATATTACCTATACATTCGACATTAAAAAGGAAAAAAGGTGTCACTCTACAAAGTTTGATTAATGTAGAATTTTCTAAATGGGAAACGATAAACGACAATTGTAACGAATGTAAGGGCACCGTGTTAAAAAAGAAAACCGTAATTGAATCAACTTTATCCGTCGTAGTAATACAGCTCAATTTATATACTTTTGTAAACGGTGCTTTTAAAAAAATTATCAACAATCGGATTACCGCCGTGCCGACGAGTAATATCACGATTAATAAAAAAAAGTACAAGCTAATAAGCGCTATATTTCACGAAGGTAAAGAAATGAATCGTGGTCACTACACGTGTATGTTGAGAGCTGACACAAAATCGGAATGGTATTACTCTAATGATATGGAAGTGTTCAAGAAAAAATGGCCCAAAGGAGCACAAGGGGCATACATATTGTTCTTAGAACAGATTAAATAATGGCGCTGTATAAAGGCTGCCGTAAACGCTACATTAAAACATCAACTGTTCTAGCGCTGTATAAAAGTTGCCGTAAGCGCCAAAATAAAATATCGGCTGCTCTGGCGCTTTATAAAAGCTGCTGTAAGCGCTGCATTAAAACAAGTGCAATAAGTTTCTAATTTGACCTAGGCTTCTTGACATTTCTAAAAGTATCATCAAGAAAAAAATTATCAGACAGAAATATGTATGTCATGTTAAAATCGGAGAGACGAAGAAAAATATATGGTTGCGTTCTCACGAAAATGGGCGATGGAGGGGCCCATTCTTTATTTTCAATATTCATACAAGAATATAAATTCATTCTGTTGCAATTGAAATAAATGTGCAATGTATCGTTAAAAGTTATTACAATTATACAAACATTTACATATATGATTAAATAAAATATATATGTATACTATAATATAATTATATATTTTATATATGTACATATATACCATATATTTTAATTATTTTTAACTGTATTACATAAATTGTTACTTATACAAAGTTATGTGATAAGAATCGAAAATACATATATTTGTGATACTTGAATTATTAGAAAGCTGCTCTATATATCTGTACTTATAAAGTAAGTGATATCCTAAAAAAATCATAAAAATGAAAAGGTCAGGCCATGTTCAAAAGAAGGTACTCAAAAATTTAAACGATCTAATAATAAATTATCACGAAAAGTAACTGATATGTTATTCAAGGTGCCAGTTCAAAGTGAACATACGTAAAGTGTATATTATCTAAATTTAGTAATAATATATTACCATGAAAAGTAACTGTGATATTTTATTCAAGGTGCAAGTTCACATTGAATATACATACATATAAGTAAAACTGATTACAATTTGATTCTAGAAAATAAGTGCGATATATTATTCTTAGTGCACAAAATATAATAGTCGTTTATAGAGATTTGATTTGAAATTCATACTAGCCCGTACAATGAAAAATAATTGCTCGTAATTCCAGAGTACCAATTTGTTAATGACTCAGAAAAATAACATGGCGGCCTGCTCTCAAAAAACTTTCGATGGGTAGAATAAATAATTTAAATAAAAGTTGTGAAAATTGTATAAATTAAAAACCTCCAATCTTTTTTTAGTAAAATTTCGAATTTTCGTATCAACTTCCGATTTGTGTTATACCGTATTTTCAGGGAGTAAGTTATTGATCAGAAAACTTTGCCTTGTTGCTCGAAACGGGTGTATATTAAGTAAAATTTATAAATGTACAGTTCTCAGGTCAACTACAATAAAGCTATACGCTTAAAAAGTTTACTGATTATTTGTCGTAATATACAATAAAAAATTACATATTAATTATTCAAGATACAAGTGAGAAATAAATATCATTAAAATATACAAAAAAAATTTATTAATTTGACTCTGAAAAGTAAGTGACATGGTTCTCAAAGTGCAAGGTTTCATTTGACTTACAATTTTCTTCAGAAACACAGAAGAAAAAGGTATTTGTATATAGTTTTGTATATTCACTTCGTTGTGTGTAGAGCTTTTAAAAATACGTTGAATCCTTATTCTAATCTAATCTTCTTCTAATGTAATACTTTTCGTATTTCAAATGTTGTAGTAATTATTCTGTAAGAGCTTCGACATTATTTCTAAATGGACATCGAGAAACATCATAGTTTTTTGAGAGCAGGCCGCCATGTTATTTTTTTGAGTCATTAACAAATTGGTACTCTGGAATTACGAGCAATTATTTTTCATTGTACGGGCTAGTATGAATTTCAAATCAAATCTCTATAAACGACTATTATATTTTGTGCACTAAGAATAACATATCGCACTTATTTTCTAGAATCAAATTGTAATCAGTTTTACTTATATGTATGTATATTTAATGTGAACTTGCACCTTGAATAAAATATCACAGTTACTTTTCATGGTAATATATTATTACTAAATTTAGATAATATACACTTTACGTATGTTCACTTTGAACTGGCACCTTGAATAACATATCAGTTACTTTTCGTGATAATTTATTATTAGATCGTTTAAATTTTTGAGTACCTTCTTTTGAACATGGCCTGACCTTTTCATTTTTATGATTTTTTTAGGATTTAAATATCTAGATAATTAGCATATTGATGATTTCAAGTAAATTGTCTGGACACTGATCCTTTAGTGATTGTATTAAGTCCTTACGAGGAATTAGTTCCCGAGAGGTATCCTCTTCTATTTGTGATACTAAATCACACAATTCTGCAATTAGTAACTGTTCGTAGGATTGGTCTTTTAATATTTGTACTTCATCTGTAGGATAAAATTGTTCCGGGGAAGTATTTTTTCCCACTTGCGATACCAATTCGTGTAATTATGTGATTAGTAACTGCTCTGAAAAATCGGGTTCTGAACTAAATATATTAGATGGTTCGTCCAGCAAGAATTCTATTCCGGAGTCAGGGGGAATTTTTTTGTCTGGAATTGGTGATAACTCGGGGAAGTTGGTTCCGAGCTTAAAATAATTATGTGCTTCTTCTATTAAGCAATCAATTGAACTTGGTAGTTCAGGAGTCAAGAATTTAAGGGAATTAGAAGGTTGGTTGATTGAGGGTTCGATCTCAGTATGAGGGAGAGTTCTTTTGTTCGCTACGAGTTTATTGTCAAGATTTAGTTGAATAGGTAAAGTTTTTAATCCTTTTATAGTCTCCGGAGAAATGGCAACTATTTCACACGATTTGATGCGAGGTTTATTGTCTGGTAACCGTCGCCTGAGCCAACGTAGAGTAGATGTGGCGCGGTTAGCACGAGCCTTTTTCCCAGCTCTGTGATTACGTTTATTCCGACGTGCGATCTTCTGTTTTAATGTTTTCATTTATAATACGTTATGAAACAGTAGGAAAATGGTTATCAATTTAATATAAGAATACAAATGAGGAGGATGTACTAAGGGAGATCGCGTTAATTGAACCAAATCCAATTAACTAAAAAATTTATCAAAATAACATTCGTTAAATTATTGATCTCCTGGTATCGTTTTATTAGGAAGGAGAAGATTGAGGGAAATAATCTACATCAGGGCGGCAGTGCGCGCGACATAGACAATGAGGTTCTCGGAGGTTGAAGAAACATCTACATCAAGGCGGCAAGGCGCGCGACATAGACAATGGGGTTCTCGGAGATTGAGAAAACATTTACATTAAAGCGGCAAGGCGCGCGACATAGACAATGAGGTTCTCGGAGGTTAAAGAAACATTTACATCAGGACAACAAGGCGCGCGACATAGACAATGGGGTTCTCGGCGGTAGAGAAAACAATGTACATCAGGGCGACAAGGCGCGCGACATAGACAATGAGATTCTCGGAAGTAGAGAAAGAATCTACATCAAGGCGGCAAGGCGCGCGACATAGACAATGGATTTAAAGGGTGTTGGTGGGAGAATGGTCTTTGGTGCGCTATTCAGCGCTCGGGGCGATGGAAATATGAGAATGAGAATGAAGGGAATTATTAGAGTAATAACAGGAGTTCTGTTTTTATGTTAGAATCATCTAATATTGATGTATTTTCTTATTGATAGGACAATTGGAAGATGATTAGATAATGATTGAAAGAAATCTGCGCGACCTTCAAAACTTGTTCGAATTTTTATGTAATGCTAGAGTGTTGAATGATCTGCGTGATTAACAGATTCCTACCTTTAAGACGACGAACTATTCGTAGACCTGTGATGTACCTGGCCAGCTTCGCTCCCTCGCAAGGACCTCGGTCGTGGGGTGCTTATGGCAAAATCAAACACTAGGTTGTACGATGCACAGAAGTTATTTATTCGTCTTTTAACCCGGTTACAAATTGTGCGCGATTAAGAATTAAGAAGTCAGCGAGGTCGACGGCTAACCCGTGACTTGAACAATATACCAAGTTACAAATTGACGCGGAGTTACAGCGACTAAGTGTCGTTGACATTGTTATATATTCCGAGATTTGCGTTATAAAATGACCTTTTAAAATGATACAAAATTGTTGCTGCGCTCCTCGGCTAGCGACAATTTAAGATGTAACTTTTCTATAATGAAATGCCGTCGCGCGTTTTTAGGATGATACAAAATTGTTGCTGCGCTCCTCGGCTAGCGACTATTTAAAATGATATGCTGTAACTTTTCTATGATGAAATGCCGTCGCGCGGTTTTAGGATGATACGAAATCGTTGCTGCACTCCTTGGCTAGCGACAATTTAAGATGGTACATTGTAACTTTTCTATGATGAAATACCGTCGTCTGGCCAGATTTTTTAGGGTTTACATACCCCTCGAAAACGAAAAATTCTAGTGTCGTGTACAAATTTTGGGTGGGAGGATTCCCACGGAAACGCTTTTCCAGGCAGATATCATAATAAATTTTCTTATAAAAGAAGGGGGTTGTTTGGCGGTTCTGAGAAGACAACGAGTGAGCTCTTCTTTTGACCAAATATGGTCACGAGGATCTATTATGACCATATATGATCATAAGGATAATAGGCGACGAGACAATCTAAGAGAGAATAAGTCTAAAAGTCTATGATTTGTTGGTTCCCGAGGTTCATGACGTGCAGATGTTAGCATCCCGAAAGGCGCGGGGTTGCTTATTGTATCAAGATCGGGGGCGGTCCGAGCGACAAAGAAAGTTTAAACGGTAGCCGCACGTTGGGGTTTCTATTGTTCGCTTGCTAGCTCCTATACGTTTCTGAAATTGTTTTCTATATAATTCTCTGCTATATTCTAGTTATTAAAATTGTAATTTAATATAATAAAATGAAATTATGATTGCTAAATTATATAGTTATGATTCCACTACGTGGTATATCCTTAATTACGGTGAAATGTTGTTATATTCATGGAGTCTTTATTTATGTGAATACATTGGAAAAAAAGGAGAATAATATCTCTGATACTAAGTTGTAAAAATATGAGTAGTTTCAATTATTGATGATAGTGATAAAGATAGTAAGGTTCCATAAATATAATTACAAATGAGGCGCATCGTTTACGTTATCTTATAAATTAAAGAAAAAGATTTTATGAAATATTTTATGACAAATAGTCAGTCATTAGAATTTATCAATTTTTATAATTCATTCACCATTGTGTGATTAAGATATTTATTCAGACGATTCATCATTTTAACTATTCCATAAATAAGATTACTCAATTTCAAACACGTTGATTATAGGGTTCACACTTTGATTAATAGGTTTGCACACATTGATTATATTTCGCATTTATCGTTCATATCGTTAGAGTTGTAAGAGATGGCGACGACTAGTAATTTATAGGTATGCGCTTGTTGCGTTGGATTGGTCGCGTTGCTAGTCCCTAAACTAGTTACAACTAGAAAACTCTCTATGCTGGTATTACTAATGATAAATGATAAAAACGTCTAATTTAAAGTTAGATCATTCTCAAAATAGTTGATTATATAGGTTCTCGCAAGAAATGATGTTAGCGCGAAAAATTTAGGGTTTCGACCAATGGCAGGACGTCACACCACGCAACTGTAAGAGAAGAGCGTCAAAGAATGTATGAGAAAAATAAAGTAATATTTTAATACAAATTATGGAAAATTTGTCTTCGCGTAATTAGTGTAATTATTAGGATTGTTTTTTGTTCCTGCACTAATAAACTAGTACACACTGGTGCAATAAGTTAGAGTGAGACAAAATATATTGTACTTGTCTTGTCATTTATGGAACCTTACTATCTTTATCACTATCATCAATAATTGAAACTACTCAGATTTTTACAACTTAGTATCAGAAATATCATTCTCTTTTTTTAGATATATTTATATATTATCAGTAGTATATTATCGAATATAGTATCGAACATTAGATATATTATCATAAATAAAGATTCCATGAATATAACATTTCACCGTAATTAGGAATATACCACGTTGTCAAATCATAACTACATGATTTAGCAATCATAATTTCATTTCATTATATTAAATTATAATTTTAATAACTAGAATATAGCAGAGAATTATATAAAGAACGATTTCAGAAACGTATAGGAGCCGTCAAGCGAACAATAGAAACCCCAACGTGCGGCTACCGTTTGAACTTTCTTTGTCGCCCGGACCGCCCTCGATCTTGATACGATAAAAAACCCCGCGCCTTTCGGAATGCTAACATCTGCACGTCATGAACCTCGAGAACCAACAAATCGTAGACTTTTACGACTTATCACTTAGATTTTACCTCGTCGCCTATTATCCTTATGACCATATATGGTCATGATAGATCCTCGTGACCATATTTGGTCAAAAGAAAAGCTCACTCGTTGCCTTCTCAGAACCGCCAAACAACCCCCTTTTTTATAAGAAAATTTATTATGATATCTGCCTGGAAAAGCGTTTCCGTGGAAATCCTCTCATCAAAAATTTGCACACAACACCAAGACTTCTCGTTTTCGAGGAGTATATAAACCCTAGAAAATCTGGTCCGACGACAGCATTTCATCATATAAAAATTACGGCATATCATCTTAAATTATCGCTAGCCGAGAAGTGCACCAACAATTTCGTATCATCCTAAAAAATCATTTTATAACGCGAATCTTGGAATATATAACTTTGTTAACGACACTTAGTCGCTGTAACTCAGCGTCAATTTGTAACTTGGTATATTGTTTAAGTCACGGGTTAGCCGTCGACCTCGCTGACTTCTTAATTCTTAATTGCGCACAATTTGTATACGGGTTAAAAAAAGAATAAAAAACTTCAGTGCATCGTAAAACCTAGTGTTTGAATTTGCCATAAGCACCCCACGACCGAGGTCCTTGCAAGAGAGCGAAACTGGCCAAGCACACTACAGATCTACGAATAGTTCGTCGTCTTAAAGGTAGGAATCTGTTAATCACGCAGATCATCAGACACTCCAGTATTACATAAAAATTCGAACAAGTTTCAAAGATTGCGCAGATTTCTTTCTATTATTATCCAATCATCTTCCAGTTTTCCTATCAATAAGAAAATACATCTCTTTTTATTACTCGAATAACTTTTTAGCCCGCACTCTCATATTTCCATCGCCCCAAACGCTGAATAGCGCACCGAAGGCAACTCTCCCATCAACACCCTGATTATTCCGTTATCAAGTTTGCACCCAGGTAAGTTTCTACCCCGCACTCTCATATTTCCATTGCTGCGAGCGCTGAATAGCGCATTGAAGGCAATTCTCCCATCAACCCCCTGATTATTTCCTGCTCCGAGCGCTGAATAGCGCACCGAAGGCAATTCTCCCATCAACCCTCTGATTATTTCCTATCAAAGGTCTCCTATTCTTTGACTCTTCTTTTAGTTTCGAGATTAAGAGATTAAGCGAAAGACATGATTTACATTGATGTAATTTTCTTCAGTACCCCCCCCCCTCTCCTAGTAGTATTCTCTTAGTAACATCTCCTAATTAAAATAGATATTCCATTACTATTTAATGACATTTTATAAATGAAGACGCGAGAACAGAAGATCAAATATCGGAGGAAACGTAATCATAGAGCAGGTAAGAAAAATCGTGCTAACCGTGCCGCGTCTACCTTGCTCTAGCTCAGACGACAGTCATTGAAAGATAAACCTCGCATCAAATTGTGTGAAATAGTTGCCATTTCTCCGGAGACTATAAAAAGATTAAAGACTTCATCTATTCAACTAAATCTTGACAATAACCTCGTAGCGAATAAAGGAACACCTCCTCATACCGAAATCGAACCCTCGATCGACCAACCTCCTAATTCTTTTGAATTCTTGACTCCTGAACTACCAAGTTCAATTGATTGCTCAATAGAAGAAGCACTTAATTATTTTAAGCTCGGAACCAACTTCCCCGAGTTATTACCAATTCCAGACAAAAAAATTTCCCCTGACTCGGGAATAGAATTCTTGCTAGACGAACCATCTAATATATTTAGTTCAAAACCCGATTTTTCAGAGCAGTTACTAATCACGAATTGGTATCGCAAGTGGGAAAAAATACTTCCTCAGAACAATTTTATCCTACAGATGAAGTACAAATATTAAAAGACCAATCCTACGAACAATTACTAATTGTGCGATTTAGTATCACAAATAGAAGAGAATACCTCTCGGGAACAACTTTATCGTAAGGACTTAATACAATCACTAAAGGATCAGTGTCCAGACAATTTACTTGAAATCGATCAATATGCTAGTTATCTAGATATTTAAATATTTAAAGAATTTCTCCAATATCATCAGAATGTACTATTGAAGAAAACAAGAAATTAATTAACGAAGAAATTCATACAATAATAAGTATAATTATCGCCTTATTAACGGACGTTTTAGAAAGAAACATCGATTTAGACCAATTTCGCGTCTGTTTAGATAATATTCTAGATCCATCGAACACGATAAACGCGAGACTTCTTGGAAATCGATAATTCGTGTAATCTAAATAATTGTTTAATAATATGACCCAATGAGAGATTCTCAAGACTCTAAATTTGAGAATTATATAATATTTTTGCTACTTAATTTATTAATTAACAACTATTTAAATGGGGAAATTACAGTCGATCAATTAACCAATTCATTGAACAGTTTAGAAAGAATTGCTAATAAAAATCATTTTCTCACTAATAACTAGAATTCCCCAACCTCAACGCCCCAATACTCGGTCCCTAGTTCCATAGTATAGTCCGTGCTCTTGGCGTCCCTGAGGTATAGCCGGTGTATGCAGGTTGCCTCATAAAACATAAAGAGCGCCCTGTTCTTTCTAGCCTAGGAATTGAGAGAGTAGGAAGGTCACTAGGACGTGACACCGGGTAATGGGTGTACGAGTAGTTCCGATCTTAAAAATGGGTGCGAGGGGCGTTGCAAGCAGTCCCGTAAAACGGTGACAGACATAACGCCGGCCTGGCCGCTCTCATCTTTCTCTTTGTGCTGACCCTTAACGCAAGTTACGCCTCATGTCATCCACTTTTCGAGTAATAAAATCTAAAATCATTTTTAATACATGTGTCCACATTTTATATTCATAAATTATAGGTAAAACATATATAGGAAATACATTTCATATTTATATAAATAAATTAATAAATACATGCATATATATTTTAATGCGATATTTTTCATTTTAACATATATAGACTAATACGTCTCAAGTTGTCGGAAAGCTCGGACGTGTTTTTAAACCTGTCTCGCTCGTCTGTTTGACTTAAGTTTAATTTTTTGGGCCTTATACTCTCCTGAAACTTTTTACTAACATTGATTTATATCTCTCATATAAATTACGATGGATGGTAGAAAAACGTGTAAAGGCTGCGGTACGGTGGTAGTGAAACCAGTCATTTGTAAAGACTGTGGTGTGGCATCACATCCTTCCTGTCTGCACAGAACGGGACACGATCATGCAAATGGTCAACTTTTAAGCTGTATGCCCGGTGCTTCTACGTCATTGAGATCGAGCACGGATTCAGCGCTACTAAAGAGCATTAAAGAGCTGATACGGGAAGAATTTATGAAATTTTGTAACGAAATGAGAGAACTGTATCGGACGGAGTTGGATGCATTAAAGGAAAATATCATGCGCTTATCCAATAGAATTGATAACGTCGAAGAATTAGTCACCAGTGCGCAAACATTGACTAACCAGCCGGCAATGGAAGAAAATGTTATTGAGGAATTGGGGGGGAGAGAGAGAGAAGGTCGAATAATCTTATGTTCTATAATCTTGAGGAGCCTGCCGAGGAGCGCATGGATGTGAACTTGATTAAGGATATTATTCGGATAATACATCCCGGGGGGGATGACTTAGTACGCGCGTCAAGGATAGGAAGGAGGAAGCAAGGTCAGTCGAGACCGTTGCGGGTTTCTTTCTCGTCGAGGCATGAACTAAAGATGATATTAAAAAATAAATCCAGATACTCGGGCCCGGTTAGGATTTCTCAGGACCAGACGTATAGGCAGAGGTAATATTTGAAAAACCTCCAGACGAAGTTGAATGATCATAAGGAAGCTGGGATAAAGGACAAGACTATCCGTTACAAATACGGTGTGCCTAGGATCGTTGATGTCGGGGCACCTACATCAAAAAACCTGCCCGTGTCCCTCTAGTGTACTATTAGAATGTACGAGGTCTAAGGACTAAGGAAAGCTGCGTGAATTGAGGTGTGCTGTGGCGGCGGCATCCGTGGATTATGATATTTTTATGCTGGTGGAGACTTGGCTGGATGATGACATCTCCAATGCGGAACTTGGTTTCGAGGACTTCAATGTGTTTCGTAATGACAGGAGTTTCGAAAATAGCGTGTGCTCGCGCGGTGGCGGAGTATTGATTGCGGTGCGTAACACATTATCTTCTAGAATTTTAAATGTAACGATAACGTGTGTTGAATAATTGTTTGTGGTGATTAGGGCAGAATATAGCCAGTTTATTGTCGGCAGTGTTTATTTACCGCCGGGCTCGGAGTAGGCAGTATATGAAAGTCATTGCCTATCTGTTGGGGAAATAATAAACAAAGTACCAAATGCGGAGTTGATAGTTGTCGGAGATTTTAACTTGCCTCACATAAAATAGCTTAATAATAATAACCTACTGCAGTGTGTCTCTAAACGCGAGTATAATGTGACAGCGCAGGCGAGCATTGTTTCTCGATATTTTAACGAGTTTAATTTGTATCAGTGTAGTCGGGTGTCTAATACGAATAATAATACGTTGGATCTGGTCTTTTTCTCATTGCGTTGCGTAACGGTGCGTAGGGCTATTGAGCCCATCTTTAAATGCGAAGATTACCATCCGGCATTAATAGTATCGCCTCAAGTATTCCTGAATTCCTCGCGAAGAAGGGAAGTCGAATGGAGATGGAATTTTAAGAAGGCCAATTATGCCGCTATTAATAAATATTTTGGGAATATTTTGTGGGACGACATACTGGGTGGTCTGGACGTTGATGCAGCTGTTGAATTGCTGTATCGACATCTAGAATTCGCGGTATCGTCTTTTGTTCCTAAGTGTCCGGTACGTTTTTCGTTCTATCCGTGTTGGTTTACGGGGGAACTGATAGGTCTCATAAAGGCAAAAAAAGCTGCTCACTACCGCTATAAAAAGTCTTATCAGCTTTCAGACTACACAGAGTTCTCCGCGTTGCGAGCACAGTGTAAAGTGTTTACATCAGAATGTCTTGCGAATTACACTCGAAAGGCGGAATTTGAGATTGTTAATAATCCAAGGTCATTTTGGAAGTTTGTTAAATCCACGGTGACGCCAAATAGTATACCGACAGTTATACACCAAGATGGTGAATATTTGGAAGATGGTGTGGATATTGCGAACTGCTTTGCGGGTTTTTTTGAGTCAGTGTATACGGTCTCCGATGGTCAGGAGCGAGAAATATTATATAAATATGATCTTTGTCTCTCGGGTCTCGATATTGCAATAAGTGAAGTTTTTAATGGCATAAAAGCAATTAGGGGGGACACATGCTCGGGCGTGGATGGGATACCACCGTTGTTCCTGAAATCGTGCAATTTTGTCATGTCCAGAGTTTTATGGCTTATATTTAACAAATCTTTGGCGGACGGTAGTTTTCCAGGTTTATGGAAACTGTCGATCGTCACGCCGGTGGCAAGGGAGGGGGGGGGGTGATAAATCCGTGGTTACTAATTATAGGCCTATAAGTAAGCAAAATATTATACCGAAAATATTTGAAAATATAGTGACTGGTAAACTTGCATTGCTGTTAAGGAACGTGATCGTGGATCAACAACACGGGTTTGTTGCAGGGAGATCAGTAATGACGAATTTGTTGCTGTATCACGATTTTTTGAGCACTACAGCTGAGAGTGGCTCACAGGTGGATGCCGTCTACACTGATTTCAGAAAGGCGTTTGACAGTGTTGACCATACGCTGTTGCTGTGTAAATTGCATGCGCTTGGCATTGGGGGACCGTTGTTGAAATGGTTAGTGAGCTTTGTAACAGATAGGCGATTGCAGGTGAAATATAAGAACTGTCTCTCGAGAGAATTCAAAGCATCGTCGGGGGTTCCGCAGGGCTCGCATTTGGGACCACTGCTATTTAATTTGTTTATAAACGATATTGCCAAAGTCTTTGAGCATAGTTCGTTCTTGCTCTATGCGGATGATTTAAAAATTTTTTGAAAAATCGATGACTGTGAGAATGCAGCACTGTTACAACAGGATTTGCTACGTTTGAACCAGTGGTGCAAAGATAATAAATTGTATTTTAATCTATCCAAGTGTCAAATGATAAATTTCGGTAGAAAGAAAGCCGTTATTAAAAATAATTACAAAATAGAAGCAAGTGAATTGACAACGGTTGGGTCGATCCGTGACCTGGGTGTTATTTTTTCCGCTGATTTGTCTTTTGAGGAGCACGTGAACTTGTGCACGAATCGTGCTTACAAAACGCTTGGATTTACATATAATGAAGGCATGTAAATATTTTGTAAATATTAACACGGTGCGGCTATTGTTTTGTGCGCTGGTTCGGCCGAAGCTGGAGTATGCATCGGCTCTGTGGGCTCCATATCAGCAAAATCTTTGTGTCCGGATTGAAAGAGTCCAACACAGATTTCTTCGTAGAGTCAGTTATTATACAGACTGTTGTTATTAGACAGGTAATCAACTTTTAATTATCTATCTAATTAAAAATTACCCGATTCATGCCGTGTTTTGTGTCATTTTAATCACAAAAGCTTCACTAATCCATTAAATAGATTTTCAAATCGATAAAATGCGAAATTCCAAAATTTTATTTTCTATAGTAACATGTAATATGAGACGAAAGATGATAGTGTAACGGCGTGGCCGTTACTAACGCCTCGCGGGCCGATCACCCGCCCGCCACTTGAGGCTATGGCGCCTAAGGCGCCCCTAAGCACAGAAACATAATTGATACACGGGTCACCCTACCCCAGGGGCGCCCCACTACAACCCCCAGAGGCGCCCCACTACGACGCCGGCGTTACCCCCACCACAGCCTCGATATAGAGTGGGGGAACCGCCGGCAGGGTATATAAGCCGGCTCGACGGATGAGCCGGCACCAGTCCTGTTCCGGACCTCCTAGCCAGGCAACGGGCTTCTCGTTGTTACGCCGGGTTTCTCGGTTTCTGGCCTCCTACCTTTAGTATCGGGCAACGGGTTTCTCGTTGTTACGCCGGGTTTCCCGGTTTCCGGTCTCTTCCTGCTATACACCGGGTGACGGGTTTCTCGTCATTACGCCGGGTTTCCCGGTTTCCGGTCTCTTCCTGCTACACGCCGGGCAACGGGTTTCTCGTTGTTACGCCGGGTTTCCCGGTTTCCGGTCTCTTCCTGCTACACGCCGGGCAACGGGTTTCTCGTTGTTACGCCGGGTTTCCCGGTTTCCGGTCTCTTCCTGCTACACGCCGGGCAACGGGCTTTCTCGTTGTTACGCCGGGTTTCCCGGTTTCCGGTCTCTTCCTGCTACACGCCGGGCAGCGGGTTTCTCGTTGTTACGCCGGATTTCCCGGTTTCCGGTCTCTTCCTGCTATACACCGGGTGACGGGTTTCTCGTCATTACGCCGGGTTTCCCGGTTTCTGGTTTCTTCCTGCTATAGGCTATACGCCTCCGTACACCGTATCTCTAAGTTATACCGGGTAATTTGTAAATCTTTTCCGGACACCGCTACAGGCTATACGCCTCCGCATTTTTGTTTATACCGAGTAGTCAATAAGTTTCTCCATTTAAGGCTTTATGCCAACAAACATTTTTGTTTATACCGAGTAGTCAATAAGTTTCTCTATTTAGGCCTTATGCCAACAAATATTTTGTTTACTTGTTTCTTTTTGAATAAACAAAGCATTGTTAATAAGGAATAAGCGAGTCTGAATCTCCCCCTTCCTCCCGAATCCTGGAACCGGCGAGCCGATCCGCGGCGTCGGGAAAGGTGAACCGTTACAATAGAAAGAACATGGAGAGAAAGACTTCAGAACTCTTTGATGATATGCGATGTCGCTCGCTCTTTACTCGTTCTCGCTCTCGCTTCAACGTCTCGGGAACCTTTTCTGATCTCTGCGATAGTTCATGAATATAAAAATCTTTTATATAAAAACTAAAACTAATAATTTACATTTTAACGAATTGAAAATAATTTTAATGGATTAATGAGACTTTTACGATTAAAATAACACCAAACACAACATAAATCGGATAATTTTATAAATTAGATAAGGATTTTAGTTACATATTTAATTAAAAATCTGATTTATATCGTGTTTGACATTATTATTTAATCGCAAAAGTATTATTAATCTATTAAAATTATTTTCAATAGACAGAATGCGAATTATAAAAATGTTATTTTTTATAGTAAGCTGACACATTATTTATTTAATAGTATATAATAATTTATACGAATTTAAATGTCTTATATAAAAGATATATAATATATATTTATTTATTTATTTATTTATTTATTTATTTATGTAAACGGGAAAAGTCCCTCTAGTACAAACAATAGCTTATAAAGAGAAGTAAAAAAAAATGAAAAAATACATATACATATACAAATATATAAGGATTAATAGAAAAAAGAAAAAAAACAAAAAATAAAGATTATACTTGTGCGGAAAGATTAAGACTAAGAACAAGATCAAGATTACGATCAAAATCAAGCGCATGCACGCATCCAAATATTTGAAAGTTCTACTTGATTGCTACCTCAACCTGTCGATTGATGCACGCCAATACAGAACGCCTAAACTCATGTTTCAAAGAATAAAAGAAATCACACCGATTCGCATATGTATTTGCTAACATACACAATCTATTTAGCGGTTTATTTTTACCATATAAAATCCGGTGACATTCCTCATGGAAAATCGCGTTATTTCTTAGAGACCTAGCTGGAACATGCGAGTTGATCCTGGTCAGTAACTCCGGACAAATTATTCGCCCATTAATTAATTTATATAGGAACATTAAATTCATAAAAATTCTTTTATCTTCCAATGTAATTAATCTAACTTTATTAAGAATAATATCATATGTATGATCAGAGTAAGACATCGGACAGTCTATAATAACTGACCCTACGAAGAAATCTGTGTTGGACTCTTTCAATCCGGACACAAAGATTTTGCTGATATGGAGCCCACAGAGCCGATGCATACTCCAGCTTCGGCCGAACCAGCGCACAAAACAATAGCCGCACCGTGTTAATATTTACAAAATATTTACATGCCTTCATTATATGTAAATCCAGGCGTTTTGTAAGCACGACTCGTGCACAAGTTCACGTGCTCCTCAAAAGACAAATCAGCGGAAAAAATAACACCCAGGTCACGGATCGACCCAACCGTTGTCAATTCACTTGCTTCTATTTTGTAATTATTTTTAATAACGGCTTTCTTTCTACCGAAATTTATCATTTGACACTTGGATAGATTAAAATACAATTTATTATCTTTGCACCACTGGTTCAAACGTAGCAAATCCTGTTGTAACAGTGCTGCATTCTCACAGTCATCGATTTTTCAAAAAATTTTTAAATCATCCGCATAGAGCAAGAACGAACTATGCTCAAAGACTTTGGCAATATCGTTTATAAACAAATTAAATAGCAGTGGTCCCAAATGCGAGCCCTGCGGAACCCCCGACGATGCTTTGAATTCTCTCGAGAGACAGTTCTTATATTTCACCTGCAATCGCCTATCTGTTACAAAGCTCACTAACCATTTCAACAACGGTCCCCCAATGCCAAGCGCATGCAATTTACACAGCAACAGCGTATGGTCAACACTGTCAAACGCCTTTCTGAAATCAGTGTAGACGGCATCCACCTGTGAGCCACTCTCAGCTGTAGTGCTCAAAAAATCGTGATACAGCAACAAATTCGTCATTACTGATCTCCCTGCAACAAACCCGTGTTGTTGATCCACGATCACGTTCCTTAACAGCAATGCAAGTTTACCAGTCACTATATTTTCAAATATTTTCGGTATAATATTTTGCTTACTTATAGGCCTATAATTAGTAACCACGGATTTATCACCCCCCCCCCCTCCCTTGCCACCGGCGTGACGATCGACAGTTTCCATAAACCTGGAAAACTACCGTCCGCCAAAGATTTGTTAAATATAAGCCATAAAACTCTGGACATGACAAAATTGCACGATTTCAGGAACAACGGTGGTATCCCATCCACGCCCGAGCATGTGTCCCCCCTAATTGCTTTTATGCCATTAAAAACTTCACTTATTGCAATATCGAGACCCGAGAGACAAAGATCATATTTATATAATATTTCTCGCTCCTGACCATCGGAGACCGTATACACTGACTCAAAAAAACCCGCAAAGCAGTTCGCAATATCCACACCATCTTCCAAATATTCACCATCTTGGTGTATAACTGTCGGTATACTATTTGGCGTCACCGTGGATTTAACAAACTTCCAAAATGACCTTGGATTATTAACAATCTCAAATTCCGCCTTTCGAGTGTAATTCGCAAGACATTCTGATGTAAACACTTTACACTGTGCTCGCAACGCGGAGAACTCTGTGTAGTCTGAAAGCTGATAAGACTTTTTATAGCGGTAGTGAGCAGCTTTTTTTGCCTTTATGAGACCTATCAGTTCCCCCGTAAACCAACACGGATAGAACGAAAAACGTACCGGACACTTAGGAACAAAAGACGATACCGCGAATTCTAGATGTCGATACAGCAATTCAACAGCTGCATCAACGTCCAGACCACCCAGTATGTCGTCCCACAAAATATTCCCAAAATATTTATTAATAGCGGCATAATTGGCCTTCTTAAAATTCCATCTCCATTCGACTTCCCTTCTTCGCGAGGAATTCAGGAATACTTGAGGCGATACTATTAATGCCGGATGGTAATCTTCGCATTTAAAGATGGGCTCAATAGCCCTACGCACCGTTACGCAACGCAATGAGAAAAAGACCAGATCCAACGTATTATTATTCGTATTAGACACCCGACTACACTGATACAAATTAAACTCGTTAAAATATCGAGAAACAATGCTCGCCTGCGCTGTCACATTATACTCGCGTTTAGAGACACACTGCAGTAGGTTATTATTATTAAGCTATTTTATGTGAGGCAAGTTAAAATCTCCGACAACTATCAACTCCGCATTTGGTACTTTGTTTATTATTTCCCCAACAGATAGGCAATGACTTTCATATACTGCCTACTCCGAGCCCGGCGGTAAATAAACACTGCCGACAATAAACTGGCTATATTCTGCCCTAATCACCACAAACAATTATTCAACACACGTTATCGTTACATTTAAAATTCTAGAAGATAATGTGTTACGCACCGCAATCAATACTCCGCCACCGCGCGAGCACACGCTATTTTCGAAACTCCTGTCATTACGAAACACATTGAAGTCCTCGAAACCAAGTTCCGCATTGGAGATGTCATCATCCAGCCAAGTCTCCACCAGCATAAAAATATCATAATCCACGGATGCCGCCGCCACAGCACACCTCAATTCACGCAGCTTTCCTTAGTCCTTAGACCTCGTACATTCTAATAGTACACTAGAGGGACACGGGCAGGTTTTTTGATGTAGGTGCCCCGACATCAACGATCCTAGGCACACCGTATTTGTAACGGATAGTCTTGTCCTTTATCCCAGCTTCCTTATGATCATTCAACTTCGTCTGGAGGTTTTTCAAATATTACCTCTGCCTATACGTCTGGTCCTGAGAAATCCTAACCGGGCCCGAGTATCTGGATTTATTTTTTAATATCATCTTTAGTTCATGCCTCGACGAGAAAGAAACCCGCAACGGTCTCGACTGACCTTGCTTCCTCCTTCCTATCCTTGACGCGCGTACTAAGTCATCCCCCCCGGGATGTATTATCCGAATAATATCCTTAATCAAGTTCACATCCATGCGCTCCTCGGCAGGCTCCTCAAGATTATAGAACATAAGATTATTCGACCTTCTCTCTCTCTCCCCCCCAATTCCTCAATAACATTTTCTTCCATTGCCGGCTGGTTAGTCAATGTTTGCGCACTGGTGACTAATTCTTCGACGTTATCAATTCTATTGGATAAGCGCATGATATTTTCCTTTAATGCATCCAACTCCGTCCGATACAGTTCTCTCATTTCGTTACGAAATTCCATAAATTCTTCCCGTATCAGCTCTTTAATGCTCTTTAGAGCGCTGAATCCGTGCTCGATCTCAATGACGTAGAAGCACCGGGCATACAGCTTAAAAGTTGACCATTTGCATGATCGTGTCCCGTTCTGTGCAGACAGGAAGGATGTGATGCCACACCACAGTCTTTACAAATGACTGGTTTCACTACCACCGTACCGCAGCCTTTACACGTTTTTCTACCATCCATCGTAATTTATATTAGAGATATAACTCAATGTTAGTAAAAAGTTTCAGGAGAGAAAAAGCCCCAAAAATTAAACTTAAGTCAAACAGACGAGCGAGACAGTTTAAAAACACGTCCGAGCTTTCCGACAACTTGAGACGTATTAGTCTATATATGTTAAAATGAAAAATATCGCATAAAAATATATATGCATGTATTTATTAATTTATTTATATAAATATGAAATGTATTTCCTATATATGTTTTACCTATAATTTATGAATATAAAATGTGGACACATGTATTAAAAATGATTTTAGATTTTATTACTCGAAAAGTGGATGACATGAGGCGTAACTTGCGTTAAGGGTCAGCACAAAGAGAAAGATGAGAGCGGCCAGGCCGGCGTTATGTCTGTCACCGTTTTACGGGACTGCTTGCAGCGCCCCTCGCACCCATTTTTAAGATCGGAACTACTCGTACACCCATTACCCGGTGTCACGTCCTAGTGACCTTCCTACTCTCTCAATTCCTAGGCTAGAAAGAACAGGGCGCTCTTTATGTTTTATGAGGCAACCTGCATATACCGGCTATACCTCAGGGACGCCAAGAGCACGGACTATACTATGGAACTAGGGACCGAGTATTAGGGCGTTGAGGTTGGGGAATTCTAGTTATTAGTGAGAAAATGATTTTTATTAGCAATTCTTTCTAAACTGTTCAATGAATTGGTTAATTGATCGACTGTAATTTCCCCATTTAAATAGTTGTTAATTAATAAATTAAGTAGCAAAAATATTATATAATTCTCAAATTTAGAGTCTTGAGAATCTCTCATTGGGTCATATTATTAAACAATTATTTAGATTACACGAATTATCGATTTCCAAAAAGTCTCGCGTTTATCGTGTTCGGGACCTCGGTCGTGGGGTGCTTATGGCAAATTCAAACACTAGGTTGTACGATGCACTGAAGTTTTTTATTCTTTTTTTAACCCGTATACAAATTGTGCGCAATTAAGAATTAAGAAGTCAGCGAGGTCGACGGCTAACCCGTGACTTAAACAATATACCAAGTTACAAATTGACGCGGAGTTACAGCGACTAAGTGTCGTTAACAAAGTTATATATTCCAAGATTCGCGTTATAAAATGACTTTTTAGGATGATACGAAATTGTTGCTGCACTCCTCGGCTAGCGACAATTTAAGATAATAGTAGTCATGCTAGGCGGGTTCTAACCCAGGGGCAATGAGGGTGGATGTGGGCGGCGGGGAATTGGTGGTGAGGAGGTGACGTCACGCGGGGGAGGGGGTTTTATCAGCAGATAAGCTTATCTAATCAGCTCAGGTTATCTGATAAGGGGATCATGTTACCTAATATGTTTATAAACAAAAGATAAACATTCCAACGATATCTAATACAAGATAAGTTTGTGCGATATCTATTACAAGATAAGATAAGCGTCTTCGTGCAATATCTATTACAAGATAAGATAAGCGGTGTGCGATATCTAAATTTTCTCTGAAAATCCAAGATAAGATAAGCGGCGTCTTTGTACGATATCTAAATTTTCTCTGAAAATCCAAGATAAGATAAGGTAAAAAATTCTGGTTAATCAAGTTCTACGAATTATTAATGGCTGCTACAGGCTTGAGCGCCGACATTCAGATATTTATTACAGCGATATCTATTACCTAAGATAAGGTAAAAATTCTGCGAATTATTAAGAACAAAACGGCTGCCGCCGTTTCTTTGGCAAACGCCGACAATCAAGCGAGTTGATACGTGATCCATACGTATATTTCTAAGAAATATCAGCGGGGGCAAACTCGTTGCGACATATCTTCGCAGGTTGTGACGTGTCGGGTATTTATGTATTTCTATCAGCGGGTAGATATCGCAAATATTTCTTGCGAATTAACAATCGTTGAAGAATAAAGGGATGATCGGGATATATAATGAGGACCGATGCCGCTGCCGGGCCATAGTACGGTGACCACTGGCGAGCGCACGCTTCATTCGGTGTGCAACAAAAAAGTTTAGTGTGCAATCAAAGTAGTTATTTCTGTGCAGTACAAGTGAATTTTTTACAAAAAATGGAGAACGCGGAGAATGTTGAGCGCAACCTGTTGGAGCGTTCCCGCCAAGTCGCCACCTTGGGCAAATATTTCGGATGGCTGCAAGAGTGCGAAGAGTTTGTCGAAGATCTGGAAGAACGCAGCCGTGCCAAGCGTTCGCGTTTCTCGATTGAACATAGGCAATCTCTGGTGGCGAGAATAGCGCGACTCAGGGTGCAAAGGTGCGCTTGCAGAGACGGTATGTCCATGCCTGAATTCAGTGGCGACAATAACGCGCAAAGATTCGTTTGGCGCGAAATTGATACGGCGTTCGATAGCCGTATATTGACCGGTGCGGTAATTAACGCAGACTATATCGAACCGCGTCAATTTTTGGAAAATGCCGCAGACATTGTAGTCGAGAACGTGGAGAATGTGCTGCAGAGACACATCAGTGTAAAAGTGCACACTGTTTTCAACGGTGAGTTTGTGTTCAGTGACAAGCGCGCCAATAAAAGTATCAACACGAGAAACTTTGAACTCTTTCGCACGACTGATGTACGCAAGTGGTTCGAGCGCCGCGTAATCGAGCCCACGCTAGCATCGCTAGAAGAGTTCCAGGAACGCGATAGCGGCTGGGCATTGTCGCGGATAATAGATTTGACAGTGAATATCAACAAGTACAATCCAATGCGCGCGGAATGCTGTATCACATTACCGCGAAAAATTCTGGTAAAAAGAGCGGTTGTTAATGTGCTATCAGCGGACAATGCGTGTTTCGCATGGTCAGTGGTGGCCGCTTTGTACCCCGCTGATATACATGTGGAACGAGAATCCTCCTATCCGCATTACACGACAGTTTTGAGTCTCAAAAACATTGAGTTTTCAGTGACTGTGAATTAAATTAAAAAATTTGAACTTGCAAACGACATATCCGTAAACGTGTACATCATCGACAACGAGAACATCGTCCCGCTACGTCTTTCGGAAAAAAGAAAGACAGACACGTCAATCTGCTATACGTGGAGGATGAAAACAGCGTCGGACATTTCACATGCATAAAGAATCTGTCTTGCCTCGTGAGTTTACAACTGAGGAAATAGAAATGTAAAAGATATATATGCGATCGGTAAGTATATATTTATTAAATATAAATTATATTTAAAATAATTTTCATTAAATTTTTTTATTTTTACAGATGTTTACACTATTTCGGAGCTGCGGATAAATTGCAAGCGCATACGGAAGATTGTGGGGAACGACTGCGCTATCCGGTTGCCGAGCGACAATGACAAGTGGCTCAGCTTCGACAACTATAGGAAAGAGCGGTTTCCGTTCATCGTGTACGCAGACCTCAAGTGTGTTTTGGCAGAGATCGAAGATGCCAAAAATTATCAACATCATTAAGTGTACAGCATTGCGTATTACGTACAGTGTTCGTACGACAGTTTGTTGTCAGCGTACAATTCCCGCCGTAGTGTCGATTGCGTCGCGTGGTTCGCCGAACAACTTAAAAATTTAGCAATCCGCGTAAAAAATATTTTAACGACCAATGTCCCCATGGTAAATTTAACGCCTGACGAGTGGTTAAAATTTCGCACCGCGACGCATTGTCACATTTGTGAGAAACCGTTTGACGAAGACGATACACGCGTCCGCGATCATTGCCACCTCACCAAGCGGTACAGGGGTCCTGCGCACTCAAATTGTAACTTAAATTACAAAGAATCATTTTGTATTTCTATAGTTTTTCATAATTTATCAGGTTACGACGCGCATTTCATTATCGAGGACATAGCCACGGCGTTCGAAGGGGAAATCGAATTACTGCCGATAACGAAGGAAAAATATATATCATTCTCGAAAACTGTTAGATTGACGCAAGACAATAATTCGAAAAATTATATTAAATTACGCTTTATCGATTTGTATAAGTTTCTCAGCGCTAGTCTTGACAAATTAGCGTCATTTTTGGATAAAGATAAACTAAAAATTTTACATTCGGAATATCAAAATTTATCGACAGATACGTTCAATTTATTGACACGGAAGGGCGTCTTTCCGTACGAATACATAGACTGCGTGGACAGATTACAAGACACATGTTTACCGCCGCGCGACTCATTTTACAGTTCCCTGACCGGCGACACAGTATCCGAGAGTGATTACGCGCACGCCGAGACCGTCTGGAACCGATTCTCCCTTTGAACGCTAGGCGAATATAGCGATTTATATTTAAAAATTGATGTCTTGTTATTGGCCGATATATTTGAAAATTTTCGCGACAGTTATATAAAAAGTTATGGACTCGATCCCGCGTATTATTATACTCTCCCCGGATATACATGGGACGCCATGTTAAAACATACAAATATATTTGAATTATTAACAGACATTGACATGGTAATGTTTGTCGAACGGGGTATACGTGGCGGCCTTAGTCAATGTTCAGGCCGATACGCACAGGCTAATAACAAGTACATGCAATCGTACGATCCATCGAAACCCTTATCTTATCTCATGTATTTTGATGTAAATAATTTGTACGGATGGACAACGTGTCAACCATTGCCGTATGCTAATTTTCGGTGGGTCGACGATGTATCGAATTTTGATATATCATCTATCGCGTTTGATTCGCCTATAGGCTATGTTCTCGAAGTAGATTTAGAGTATCCGCAGCATCTTCATGACGCACACATTGATCTACCGTTTTGCCCGACGCGCGATAAGCCGCCCGGCAAGCGGGAGTATAAACTCCTCGCAACGCTTTACGATAAGAAGCTATCAACGCTTACGATGATACTACGTAATACACTATCGTAATCTGCAGCAGTGCACGCGCCACGGGCTACGCATAACAAAAATATACCGCATACTACAATTCACGCAGTCAGCGTGGCTTCAAAAATACATCGAACTCAACACACAGTTTAGAACACAAGCAAAAAACAATTTTGAAAAAATTTTATATAAATTGATGAATAATGCGGTATTCGGCAAGACGATGGAAAATGTGCGCAATCATGTGGATGTAAAATTATTAACAAAATGGGACGGACGGTACGGTGCGGAGGCAATGATCGCGAAACCAAATTTTCATAGTACAAGCATATTTTCAGAAAAATTAGTTGCCATAGAATTACGCAAACTCAAAGTTAAATTCTACAAACCAATCTACGTCGGCATGTGCATACTCGACATATCAAAAGTATGTCTTTATGAATTTCACCACGAATACATGTCACCGCTCTATCGCAATTGTAGAGTAATGTACACCGACACGGACAGTTTAATATATCAACATAAATGCCAGGATGTCTATGAAAATTTGAAACGCGATATCGCTCGATTCGATTACGCTGCGAATAATGCGTACGGTATACCACTCGCGAATAAAAAAGTGCCAGGTATGATGAAAGATGAGAACAACGGCGCGATAATAGAATTCGTCGGGCTTAGAGCAAAAAATGTATGCTTTGTGGGTGGATGGTAAAAAGGACACTAAAAAGGCAAAAGGTGTTAAAAGTAACGTTGTAGCGCGTAGTATAACATTCGACAATTATACGCGCTGTTTTAATGACGAGATTGAAATGACGCATCAGCAGTCATGTATAAGATCGAAATTGCATAAAGTGTATACCATCAGCGAGACAAAAATTGCTCTAAGTCCCTACGATGACAAGCGGTATGTCGTACCTAAGTCGACCAATGCGTCACCTTGCCATGGGAACATTATCGAATACCATTGTAAATTATATTTATTATATTTATTATATTTATATTATATTGTAAGGATGTATTAATGAGAATTATATATATTTTTTGTTATATATATATATATATTTGTTATATAATTCATTTATGGTATACAATATATATTATGTTATAAAATAAAATGATTGAATAATATACATTATTCGCGTTCGTTCTTTCGAGTTCTTTCACGTTCTTTCGGGTTCTTTCGGGTTCTTTCGGGTTCTTTTACGTTCTTTCGGGTTCTTTCGAGTTCTTTTGGGTTATTTCGGGTTTTTTTCGTGTTTTTTTCGCGTTCTTTCGGGTTCTTTCGAGTTCGTGCTTCGTTCTTTCGGGTTCTTTCGGGTTTTTTTCGGGTTTTTTCGGGTTCTTTCGGGTTCTTTCGGGTTCTTTCGGGTTCTTTTGGGTTCTTTCGGGTTCTTTCGGTGCGCAAAATCACCTAAAAATGTTTACACAACTACGCGTGTGAGAGAGGGGGAGGAAGATACATAATCATGATGATGAGAGATGTCTGAAGAGTATCGTAATACCTCTCGACTGACTCACATCGAAGAGATCATGTCTGCACCAACGTTTGTCGACCTGCAAGGATTTATCCTAAATAAACGATTTATTGTAAAGGAAGCGGCAATCCTGAGAAGAGGATATATCCTGTCGCACTATTTCTTCGTATGCCCTGTGCCATGGAGCATGCTTATAAAGTCGGAAAGGCGTCAGGCCTTGTGGTGAACTCAGCATTATCACAGCTTACAATGAGAGGATGGAAATGTTCCATACAGCATGGCTCAGCGCTTGATCACAGCAGCTATCGCTGGCATAAATGAACAAGAAGAGGAGGAAGAAGAGTCCTCTCTCGTGTATGTAAAAGGACTCGAAAAGCGAGAATGGTTGGCCGAAATAATGGACGATGCGAGCAGCGGTTTCACCATTGAGACCTTGGATGCCATATATGAAGATGTACCTGCATTAAATAAATTAGATCCCACATATACTCTACGGTGTAATAAACATGTAAAAAAATTGCGCGTTACAAAATGTATTTAAATTATTTAATTGGTGGTCGGCCAATTGCGACAATCATCCGTTTTTTGAATAAACATATTGTTTACATACTATTCTCTTTGTTAATTCCTTCACCAGATATTTCTAAGAATTCGATTTACTCTTTCTCCTACTATTTTTTAAATATTTCTTTTTGTTCTTTTCCTCCAGATATATTTTTAAGAATTCGATTTACCCCCACTACTTTTAAAAATTTCTCACGCAATCGTATTTCTAAGAATTCCGTTTACCCCTTCTCCTAATATTTAAAAAATGAGCGTTACTCGATTATTAGTATTTTTTTATACGATCAGTCTCTCGTCGACTGTTCTAATTGACGGTTCACTTTTTAATACCCTCGGTTCAAAGAAGCAGCAGCATGAATTACTACATGCCGAGACGTGATGAAACGTGCGAGAAGAAATGTGACGAGTAAGTATAACTTTTTTTGTATTTTTTATTTTTTATATTTTATATTTTATATTTTATATTTTATATTTTATATTTTATATTTTATATTTTATATTTTTATAAAAATAAGATTTAGAAAGACAGGGCCAACCATAACGAGCATATTAAATTAGTTAGAGATGTAATGTCAACACATAATTACTTTATTTGTTAGTATATACAATACAATGATATTAATAAAATATAAACGTTTCGGCTCTTACCTCAGCCTTCTTCAGTAAATATATAAAAAATAAAATTAAGAAATATTACGCATTAGAGTCTATTTTGTAATGAACCTTTGGTTTGATGAGTCATTAAATTTATATTGGGTGACGCTTATATCATTTATTAAAATTAGATATTGTTTTTGATCGGCTAACCATTTTTTAACTGAGATGGTAACTTTTGAATATGTCAAAAAACATGCAAACGAGCTCACTGTTGTTATTAGATAAAGTTGACAGTCCATTCCACGTCATCAATCCTTTTGCACATTATTAGTTGAGAATATCATCAGAACTGCTTAATATGAGAATTGAAACAATTAGATGTTATCCAGCATCAAAAGTTAGTCCCCATCATCAAGCATATTTCCGAATAGGTTCATCATTGTAGTGTATTTCACCGTGTTTGTCTAAGTATATTTTTATTTTTTTGGTATATTAATTTATATTAATTAGTTATTTTTTATATGAAAGATCTTGATTATGATTAAAAGTGCTTACTTAAATTGATGAGTAGTCAAGATTCCGCCAAGTCAATGTGTTCATTATACAGTGTCACAATATGATATGTCGAATTCAAACCGGGACTTCTATTATTATTATTATTTATTTATACGACAATTCTTCTAGAATGTCAAAATATGACTCGTCAAGCATATCGGTATCTTTTTTTAAGTTTAGACCGTTTTTTTGTTCCTTTATATGAATCATTTCAGAAACATTTCTCTTCTGAAAATTAGATTCGGAATATAAAATTTTTATGTCTTCCCAATTAAATGAGTGTTGGTAATTAAGAATATGTTCCGAGATGACCGAGTGTCTTGACGAATCTAACTTTATATTATTTACATGTTCTTTAACTCTCGTTTTAAGTTGTCTTTTGGTTTGGCCAACATATGTCTAATTTTAATAAATCTAATTTTAATAAATGATATAAGCGTCACCCAATATAAATTTAATGACTCATCAAACCAAAGGTTCATTACAAAATAGACTCTAATGCGTAATATTTCTTAATTTTATTTTTTATATATTTACTGAAGAAGGCTGAGGTAACAGCCGAAACGTTTATATTTTATTAATATCATTGTATATACTAACAAATAAAGTAATTATGTGTTGACATTACATCTCTAACTAATTTAATATGCTCGTTATGATTGGCCCTGTCTTTCTAAATCTTATTTTTATAATATTACACGAGCCTTGTCTTTAAATATCTAATTTTAATCTTTATTAAATTTAAAATATAGTTTATTATAAATTTTATGTGTATATTTACAAAAAATTTGTACGTATGTGTGTGTGTGTGTAAAACTAAAAATGTATAAACGATATATAAAAAATATATAAAATAAAAAAATGTATAAAATAAAAAATGTATAAACGATATATAAAAAATATAAAAGTATCCACTCTCTTCCATATCTACCCTACCCTTCTCTCCCCTCTCTCCCCCCTATCTCCCCCTCTCTCCCCGTCTCCCAGGTCTCTTCCTTCTCTCCCTTCTCTCCCCTACCCCTTCTCTCCCCTGTCTTCCCCTTTCTCCCCTCCCCCCCTGTCTCACCGCTCTCTCCCCCCTCTCTCCCCACTCTCTCCCCGTCTCCCCGCTCTCCCTTCTCTCCCCTCCCCTTCTCTCCCCCTCTCCCCGCTCTCTTCCTTCTCCCCCCTCCCCTTCTCTCCCCTCCCCTTCTCTCTCCTCCCCCGCTCCCCCTCTCCCCCGCTCTCTGCCCTCCCCCTTCTGTCCCCCTCTCTCCCCTCTCTCGCCGCTCTCTCCCCCTCTCTCCCCCTCTCTCCCCGCTCTCTTCCTTCTCTCCCCTCCCCTTCTCTCCCCTGTCTTCCCCTTTCTCCCCTCCCCCTCTCTCTCCCCCTCCCCGCTCTCTGCCCTCCCCCTTCCCCCTGTCTCCCGCTCTCTCCCGTTCCCCCACTCTCTACCCATCCCACTCCACCAAAAAGGTCGAAGGCGAGAGAGATTCGGCGGCTCGGGTCTGCGGCGGCGAGAGATACGGCGAGAGAGGCATGAAGGAGAAAGACGCGAAGGAGAGAGAGAAACGGCAAAATAAGATGCGAGAGAGAAGATGTAAAGAAAAAAGACGACGGTCCGCAGCGCGAGAGAGAGACGGCGAAATAAGACGCGAGCGCGAGAGAGAAAATGTGAAGGAGAAAAGAGAGGCTCACGCAACGGGGGGGGGGGGGGGGGGAAGAGAAGAGATGATGATGCGAGAGAGAGACTATAAAAATTTATTTTTTTTTAAAAGAAATATATTATAATTTTATTATTTTTATTTTGCTAGTGGGGTGTCGCAAGGGATGGGAAAACGACAAGGTTTAATTGTACAATTTTTAGGTAAAATATAGTTTATTATAACTTTTATGTGTATATTTACAAAAAATTTGTGTGTGTGTGTGTAAAATTAAAAATGTATAAAATAAAAAAATGTATAAACAATATATAAAAAATATATAAAAATATATAAAAATATAAAAGATATATTAATTATATAAAATAAAAATATATAATAAAAAGATACAAATATAAAAAGATATATGAAATAAAAATTAAAAATGTATAAACGATATATAAAAAATATATAAAAGTATAAAAGATATATTAATTATATAAAATGTATTAAAATTTATAAAATAAAAATATATAATAAAAAGATACAAATATAAAAAAGATATATGAAATAAAAATTGAAACTATATAAAACGATATATACAGGGTGTCCCATAATTCGCGAATCACCTTTCATGAGCAGATAGAACGTGTTAAACTGAATAGAAAATTCATTTATTCTTTTGCGATATTTGCAATAATTATTGAGTTATTTATTAAAATATCTAAACGAATAAGCAGGTAGAAAGCATTATTTGATTGAGAGGCGGCGTCATGCAGCAAGCGGCGACCAATGTAGTGGCGCCGAAAAGTAAGATGATACTTTTGATACTAAGCGGCATATAACAAATAAGTCATCCGACATGCACACTGAGTCCTACCGCTTTCTACCCGCTTATTCGTTTAGATATTTTAGTTAATAACTCAATAATTATTGCAAATATCGCAAAATAATACAAGACTTTTCTATTCAGTTTAACACGCTCTATCTGCCCATGAAAGGTGATTCGCGAATTATGGGACACCCTGTATAAAAATATATAAAAATAAATATAAAAAAAGGTCGGAGGCGAGAGAGGTACGGCGGCTCGGGATTCAGCGGTGCGGCGAGAGAGCCGGCGAGAGATACGGCGAGAGAGGCATGAAGGAGAGAGCCAGCGGGCCGCATCCATGCGGCGACTGCGAGAGAGGGGGTCGCATCATTTATCGCTGTCAGACTGTGCCTCGGCACCTGCACATAGAAATATAATAAATTATTATACTATTTATATATATATATATATATATATATATATACATATATATATATATATTTGACATATTATATATTAATACTTACAATCTCGGTTCCTCATATCTGACTCCTCCATTTCTTGGTCCGAATCTGATTCCTGGAGATGCTTATACCATATTTCGATATTATCATAATACTTGAATGATTTTACTGCGTTCTCCATTTTTATTGTCTGTCACTTTTCACACTTATTACACTTGTAATCTCAGCCTATTTTTGCTGACATTTGCTGCAATCCCTGATCATCGGTGCTGGACCGTCAATATGCGTTCGCATCCACGGTCGATTGTAATGTTCGAGGCAGCGATGATATGTCTGAACCTCTGGATCCGCCTTGATGTGCTCCGGAAGCTTGTCCCACAAATGTTCTACGAAATAGCCGCACTTTTGCAGTAAAACAATCTTCGGAATATATTGCAACTGTTCGGCACTTAAACTGAGAATGTCGGAAGCACTTGATAGCATTACAAATATCTTGAATAAAGAGAGCGTGCGCTCGCCAATGGTCACCGTACTATGGCCTGGCAGTTGCATTGGTCCTCATTATATATCCCGATCATCCCTCAACGATTGTTAATTCGCAAGAAATATTTGCGATATCTACCCGCCGATAGAAATACATAGATACCCGACACGTCACAACCTGCGAAGACATGTCGCAACGCGTTCGCCTCCATACTTTCGCCGCTGATATTTCTTAGAAATATACGTATGGATCACGTATCAACCCGCTTGATAGTCGGCGCTCAAGCCTGGATTTAGCAGCAGCCTTTTGTCCTTAATAATTCGCAGAATTTTTACCTTATCTTTGGTAATACAGGGTTTGTCCGGAAAGTAATGCGTCGCATTTTTTTGTGACGCGACTATACATCGCAGAGCGATGGGACCGGTTGGGGAGGAAGGGGGGTACCCTTAGCTTTCCAACGGTAGGTCGCTCAATTGTTTCCATGCGCTTGGAGGGTTAGGACGGCTTATTCTGTGAACCTCTGCTTAGTGGTCGCGTCGAACTTGTGATGGAGAGAACGATAGAGCAACGCTATGCGATAAAGTTTTGCGTGAAGCTGGACAAGACGCCGCTGGAAACTTTTGAAATGCTCAAGAAAGTTTGGCCCCGGCGGACTTTTTTTTATTTCCTCGGCTGAAAAGGGAGCTCAAAGGACAACAGCTCGAGTCGGTTGACAACGTACAAGCTACTTCGACGGCCTCCCTGAACAGCATCCCAGTCAAGGAGTTCCAGAAATCTTATGACGCATGGAAATCGCGTTGGCAAAAATGTATTGACGCAGAAGGGTCATACTTCGAACAATTTTAAGTTGTTTTACCTATGCGATCAATAAATTCTTTTTTAAAAAAATGCGACGCATTACTTTCCGGACAAACCCTGTAGATATCTAATTGTCGGCGCTCAAGCCTGGATTCTGCGGCAGCCATTAATAATTCGTAGAATTTGTATTTAGATATCGCACAAAGACGTCGCTTATCTTATCTTGGATTTTCAGAGAAAATTTAGATATCGCACACCGCTTATCTTATCTTGTAATAGATATTGCACAAAGACGCCGCTTATCTTATCTTGTAATAGATATCGCACAAACTTATCTTATCTTGTAATAGATATCGCTGGAATGTTTATCTTTTGTTTATAAACATATCAGGTAACATGATCTCCTTATCAGGTAACCTGAGCTGATAAGATAAGCTTATCTGCTGATAAGACCCCCTCCCCCGCGTGACGTCACCCCCTCACCCCCGATTTCCCCCCGCCCCTTACCCCCCCCCCCCCCCCTCATGCCCCTGGGTTAGAACACGCCTAGCATAACTACTGATGATATGCCGTAACTTTTATATAATGAAATGCTGTCGTCGGGCCAGATTTTCTAGGGTTTATATACCCCTCAAAAACGAAAAATCGATAATAGTGATAAAGATAGTAAGGTTCCATAAATATAATTACAAATGAGGCGCATCGTTTACGTTATTTTATAAATTAAAGAAAAAGATTTTATGGAATATTCCATGACAAATAGTCGGTCATTAGAGTTTATCAATTTTTATAATTCATTCACCATTGTGTGATTAAGATATTTATTCAGACGATTCATCATTTTAACTATTCCATAAATAAGATTATTCAATTTCAAACACGTTGATTATAGGGTTCACACATTGATTAAGGGGATGCCGGAGCGTTGGCCGAACTCCGACGGGTTAGCGCTCTCATCTAAGCGGAACTAAAATTGTCGATAATTACCGACAATTTTAATTTTGCTATTATCGGCAGTTTCCATATATTAAAAATTTACATGCATGTCAAAAAAAAAAACAATTTTATTGTGTTAAACATATTATATTTTTTTAGACAACATAATATATTTTTACTGTTGAATCATCTCGCACACGCGTTTTTATCTAAGCGTGTCAATAACAGTAAAACATACATACATAATTGTGTCTATCTTTATCACATAGTTTGAACACAATAATATTATATATATATATATATATATATATATATTTGTTTTATTGCTTATATATTTACATGCAATTCTTATATATATAATATATATATCATTCACATGTGTATGTATGAATATAATTACTTATCCATTTACATGTGTGTGTATGAATATATTCACTGAGCATTCACATGTGTGTGTATAAATATATTTACTGAGTGTTCTAAATAAAACGTTACAATTTTTTATTTCTAAAAGTATAATTTCTAGAAAATAATGCTGCAAATGAAAGTTCCAGTATTGCAACAGAGATATACATACTTTGATGTTACAGAAATGTTTGTAGAAGGCAATTTTCAATATTATTAGTCAACTTAATTATTTGATATTGATTAGTCTAATAATGAGTATTTATGTAAATTGATTCCTTGTAACATATTCTGCATACAGGGTAAAAGTCAATAATTGAACGGTTTACGAGATATTTTACATAATCTAACATTATATATATATATATATATATATATATATAGGAAGAATAAAGATGTAATAAATATGTATCGGGTGTTTCAATAAGCGTTACAAATTTTTATCGCTAAAAATGTTTGTAGAAAAAAATGTTTCAAATAAAAATTTTAGTATCTCAAAGGAGGCATAGTTGATGTCATAGAAATGTTTGTAAGAAGCAATTTTCAAGCTTATTTATTTAATCAATTTAATTATTTTATATAGAATTATTCTAAGCATTTATGTAAATAGATTTTTTGTAATATTCTGCATAAAAATATAAAGAAATGTAGCCAAGAATTGAATAGTTTCTGAGATATTTCACATAATCTGACATATTTTTGATTACCGTTCAATTATTGACTTTTACCCTGTATGCAGAATATGTTACAAGGAATCAATTTACATAAATACTTATTATTAGACTAATCAATATCAAATAATCAAGTTAACTAATGATATTGAAAATTGCCTTCTACAAACATTTCTGTAACATCAAAATATGTATATCTCCGTTGAAATACTGAAACTTTTATTTGCAGCATTATTTTCTAAAAATTATACTTTTAGAAATAAAAAATTGTAACGTTTTATTTAGAACACTCAGTAAATATATTTATACACACATGTGAATGTTCAGTAAATATATTCATACACACACTGCAACGTCTTTTCCTGCTCCGAATTGCCAAGTTCGGACAGGGGAGCGTTCAATTTAAATATTTTATTAGTTTGAGCTCTAATACGGTAAAATTCGGTAATGAACGAGTTACTTACCCGTACCTAGGTACTTTCGGTAACTCACGGTAAAGTTGGGCGCCAGGCGCATGTAAATGCGCCACAATACTAATGTTTTATTAGTTTGAGCTCTAATACGGTAAAATTCGGTAACGAACGAGTTACTTACCCGTACCTAGGTACTTTCGGTACATTATGGAGGGGGGTGGAGTGTTGCTAGCGGTATCGTTGGACATCTCCAACGCTTTCAACACCCTACCCTGGCACCGGGTATCCGAGGCGCTCGACATACACGAGGTGCCTGGATACCTGGCTGCCATCATAGTGGACTACTTCCGGGACAGGACGATAACATACATCGATGGAGAGGCAAATGTATGCGAGAGGGCAATGTACTGTGGAGTTCCGCAGGGATCAGTACTTGGTCCGCTCCTGTGGAACCTCACATACAATTCGGTCCTTCGGACCAACCTCCCCCCCGGATGCAAAGCTATCTGTTACGCGGATGATACGCTGATATTGGCCGGGGGGAAAGACTGGGGGGAAGCAAGGGCGTTAGCGGAGGAGGCAGTGGGACGGGTCGTGCGCAACATAAAAGAATTAGGATTGAGGGTGGCGCCTCAGAAGACAGAAGCTGTCTACTTCTACAATGGACGCAAAGGGGTGCCACCCAGGACGGAGATAATGGTAGAGGGAACCCCTGTCTTGGTGGGGGCTCAGATAAAATATCTGGGCCTCTACCTGGATGGGAAGTGGACCTTCCGCGAACACTTCAACCAGATCGCCCCGAGAGTGGAGCGGGCGGCGATATCGCTAAGTCGCCTCTTGCCAAACCTCGGGGGGCCGAATGCGGGTGTTCGCAGGCTGTACGCTGGGACAGTCCACGCGATGGCGCTGTACGGATCCCCAATATGGGCGGCAAAGCTGGAGGCCACCCGCAAATTGCGGGACACCATGTGTCAAGTGCAAAAGCGGGTGGCAAACCGCGTGTGCCGGGGATACCGTACGGTGAGCTGGACAGCCGTGGGAGTGATGGCAGGGATTCCCCCCCTGAACATCCTAGCCAACATGCATTTGTATGTATATTGGCGATTGCGGGATGTTCGGAAGGAGGGGATAACTCTCACGGTAAAGGACCAGCGTGCATTGAAGGTCCACGCCCGGCAGAACGCTGTCGACCAGTGGATAGAGCTCCTGGAGAGACCGGGGCTCCCGGGGCAGCGGACTGTCGGGGCCATCCGGCCCTGTCTACGCGAATGGATAGACAGGGCCAAGGGAGGGGTGACATTTAGGATGGCACAGGTGCTCACCGGGCATGGATGCTTCGGTGAGTACCTGTGCCGTATTAGAAAAGAGCGCACGACCCGTTGCGTCCATTGCGGGCACGAGCGTGACGACGCGCAGCACACGCTGGAGGCGTGTGCTGCCTAGAACAAAGAAAGGAGGGAGCTCGTGTCTGCGGTGGGCGCAGACATCTCGCTCCCGGCCGTAATTGCGGCTGCGGTCGGGAGCGAAGACAAATGGAGGGCCTTCTCCTCTTTCTGCGAAAAAGTTATGAGGCAGAAGAAGGAGAGGGAGAGAGAGCGAGAACGGGAGGAGCAGAGGAGGAGGAGGAGGAGAAGGCCTCCCAATGAGAAGGGGAGCGAAGGGGAGGACGAGGATGAAGACTGGCTTCCCCCCCCCTCAAGGATCGGCGTCGGACGCGGAACACGGCGCCGACGTCGACCCGACCCGGGATGAAATTAATGGGGGGGGGGGGGGGGTGGGACGTACATACCGTCTTATCCCCATCTCCCCTCCCAAGCCCGGCGAGAGGGATGTGAAAAAGGGAGGTGATAGAAAGGGTGATGGAAACGGGGGGGCGGGGGCTGCCGGTCGCCGGCCGCGGGACCTAGGTCCCTCGGCCGGGGGATGGGCGGCCCTCCGCTTTCCCAGAGTGCCGGCCCCTCTCCTCCCCTTGTGGGGGGGGGGAGGGGTGCTGGCTTTTTTCCTCCCCGGCGGTGGTGGCCGGCCCTCGATTCCCTTTGGGACGGAGGGGGGCCACCATCGACGGGGTTGTGGGGACTAGCGTCGTCGGGCCTTAGGGCCCGGCGCCGCTGACCGCCCACGCGTGGGAGGGACGGGGGCGCCTGGCCGCTTGCCCGCCTGCCGGTGGCTCATAGGAGTCGGCCGGCGGGGGTGTGGGCGGTCCTGCGCCCTCGTCCAGCCGGGGTCTCCTCGAGGAGAGACCCCGGCGTTAGCGCCGGATGCCGGCGGCCGAGCCCTGAACCCCCTCCGGGGAAAGGGTGATTGCCACGGCACCCGGCAGAGGAGGGGATTGCGGGGGGTCCAAGCCTCGGCTTGATCCCCATTGCACGCGGTCCCCCTCCCGCGAGGGTGCGAGGGTCTGTTGCCCTCCCGCCGAGAAAGACGCCCAGGGTCGGGCGTTCTCGGCTGGAGTGAGCAACCCTCGCGAGGGAAGTCACCCCCCCGGGGGTGGCTTCCCTGAGAGGGCCCCCCTTGGTTGGCGGTCGAACTCGGCTACCCTTTGGGTGCCGGAGGAAACCCCAACCGGGGGGGCGGGGGGTGACGGCTCGAGCGGGCATACTCGAGCCGTGACCCCGCCCCCCAAAACCAACGGGAGGGCGCGGCGTGGGGTTGATACCGCCCTGCGTCGCAACCGCGAAGACCTGTACTTGCGGGGGGGGGAGGGTGCCGCCTTCAGTGGCATCCTCCTCAGGAGGGATAAAGGCGGGGGGGCGGCTAGTAGGCATGGAATACCAGCATCCTGGCCGCCCCCTAATAACGCCCGAGAAGGTATCCGTAGTGGTTTTAGTGAGGTAAGTCTCGCGCCCCCTGACCGATCCATTCGTGGATCGGCCAAGGGGAGTAAGAAGTCCCACATAACCGCCCGCCCTCTACCCGGAGGGCGGGGGTATCCATGAGGATTTCCACTACGTAAAAAAAAAAAAAAAAAAAGGTACTTTCGGTAACTCACGGTAAAGTTGGGCGCCAGGCGCATGTGAATGCGCTACGATACTAATGTAAACGGTACTTAAGGTCACTTCCCCAAATTTTATACAGAGTCGCGGGTCTATAGGATTGTTGGGTCTATGGTTGAGAGAGAGGTATAGAGAGACATACACGTGGTGATATAATTTGACAGATATATATATATTTGACACTTAGGACTAACAAGTTTACATATAATTAAGATAAATGGACAAAATGATTACATAATAAATATTAACATTGGCTAACGGTATGGCATAAGATAAGATAGTATAAATGTATAGGCGCATATCGGTAGAACGGAAGAGATCTGCTAAAGTTTCATTAATTATAACATCATTAAATGTTTAAACAACTTTGCGACAGTATTTTACGAACGGAATGAACAAGACAAAAATCGGTAAACGATAGGCTGTTCAAAATTCTTATCGCGGACACGCGGTACATACAGAGGTCACAATAATATATGTCAAGACACGGCGCGATAGAGAAAAAAAAGATAACCAAGAGACAACGGCAATTTCGTGACTCTCTCGCACGACTCTCTCGCCGAGTCGAAAAATGAAATATTTAACAAACTCGCGGAGAACGGCTGCACGCAAATTCCGAAAATCTACTGAGATCACATGTAAAACAAAACGTGACTCTGAATATAGCGGTAAATTATAATGTACGATAATCGCTCGCGAAAACGATTGACTGTCGGCGGCACTTTTCGGAGAGAGCTCGGTTCGCGAATTCGAAGTCGGCTGGCTCCGCGGTACGATACTCAGAGAGAGAGAGAGAGAGAGACCGCTCTCTCCTACACAAAACGATACGATAATGAGAGACACGGTACTCACGGTAATTACTCTAGGTTTTCAATACCCACGGCACCAACCAACACTTATCTACGGCTACCTGAGAGGCGGCTTACAGTTTTCGGCGGTGAATCTTGGTCCTTTGGTCGCACTCTGGGAGATCAGGAGGCACCTTCTCTGTAGCGTGGCACACCGAACAGTGGAGAGCCGGGCCTCGCGCGTCTTGGTACCTTACATGCCGCGCCGATCTCTCGCGCATTCCATCGATGATAGGGTCGATGGCGGGGGTGACCCTAGGGTTTCCCTCACTCTCCCCCTAGCTGGGATAATTCTCTCGCCGGTATCTTAATGCTGTTCGAGAGGATATTTCTCCGAGTTTGTTCCTGCGGCATTTCTCCTGGGGGAACAAGCGGTAGGCTGGTCGGGCCCTCCGTCGTCTTTCTCCAGGAGCGGCCCCGGGGTTGATGTGACTCGGAGTCCTCTCGGTATCCTAGAATATTTTCACGGCATCAACATTGCGCGAGAGATATTAAATTGAATTTCGGCCACTCGATACTTATCTGCGCGAGGTCCCGCGCCCTCTCTCTCTTTCTCTCACTCTCGCTCCATCCTTCTTCTTTGCTGCGGCATTCCGGCATCCTCTGTCTCTCTTCCTCTTGCTTTACAACATTCTCCTGCCGCTCTCTCGGACCGTCTCTGTTGCTCTCCCTACAAATCGTGTTGCACGCGCATCGACAGGCCGACGCTGCGCGCAACTGCGGTTCTCGCAAAAAATACGGTAATAAAACGGAATAAACGTAAACGGATCGCACCCTCCTCGAAATGAGGGGCGCTCCAGATCCCCGCGTCCTACCCGACCGGGCTTTTCGCCCTTGTGACGGCGCTCCAAAAGCGTCACGTCACAACACATGTGAATGATAAGTAATTATATTGATAATTATATGTAACTCGATAATGAAAAAATATTATATAATATTTTTGTAAATATCGAAGATAAAATGGGCCCCTCCATCGCCCATTCCCGTGAAAACGCAGCCACAAAATGTTTTTTTTTCGTCTATCCGATTATAGCAAACGAGACATTTGCATCGAAGCGTCTTTTTTGCAACGATATGTATTGGAATATAACAAATTATTGATTTGATAAATTTTTATTATTTAGAAAAAGGTGACACTTTTTGAATACTAACTTTAAAATCCATCGTATCTGAGAATAATTCCACCGATTTTTGAAAATCGACGGATTCATTGCTAGTATTTTTATATGTGCTATTCTTAGAGCCATTTTTCTCTTGGCCTTTGGTTTTAGTTTTTATGAGTTTCCAATCTTTAAATTGGCACTCTATTTCTTGCATATGATTATTGAATGATCTCTGAAGTTCATTCCACATATGAGACAATGCAACGCCCTTGAGCACATGCTTTCTTGGATACGATTTATATCCAGAGAGCTATTCTCCAGATAACAAAATGATTGTTATCTTCACAAAGTTCGACATTTTTACTACACGTACCTGTATTTGAATTTGACTCCAGGCATTGCATCGTAGGTACTAACGATTGGATTCTAACTTTAATAACCAGAACGCACATGCAAATCGTTCTGGGAGAAGATATTTTTAAAAGCAACTAGCAGACGAATATATCGTTTCTAGTATAAAATATCTTTGCTTAATAACCAGACGCACATGCAAATCGTTCGAGATTTTTCAGTGTTCCGATCTTTTTCGGACACCTTGTATATGTATATATACACATATATATATCAATTTATTTAGCAATCTGTCGTCTATCTATCGAAATATCTATCGATTTACTTATCTATCTATCTATCTATAAGTCTGTCTATCTGTCTATCTATCTATTTATCTATAATATCTATCGATCTATCTGTCTCTACCTCTCTGTTTCTTTTCTCTCTTCTACATTGCATTCTTTCATACATGCACACGTATATAATAATTTTTTAAAAATAATCTACATTGCCAAAATAAAAATAATTAAATTTATAATCGAAAAATATATAAAAATCTTTTGTAAATATAATTGATTATAAAGTTTTAGTGTATAATTTTTTGTAATAAATAAATGATTTATATGATTTATTTACATCTAACACACTACTGCTCTGTTTTGATAATAATAGTGTTTATTATCTATTCAATCTCAAAAATACTCTTCAATCTTTAAAAATAAAAATTAATTAATGAAAGGCTCGTATAAATTAAACAAAATTAAACAATCATATATAGTAGGCCAACTAAACGAGCAAATAAATAAGATGTAAAAATTTTTTTATTAATAGTTAAATCATTAAATTAACATTCCGTTACAGAATCGATATAAATTGTAAACGTTTCGACTGCACTACAGTCTTTATCAATACATAAAAATTAAATATTAAAATATAAAGTTAGATGTTAAAAATACAAAGTTAGTTAAATATTAAAATATAAAATTGAAACGATTCTTCGCTGTTGACCAATAGATATGCAAGACGATTGGTCTGAGATGCCAAGTTATGCGACATTTGAGCATGCTACGGATATAATACGCGAATTAAATCAATGTCAGAAAAAATTAAAAAATCTTTCAACTTACATTATCGTTTTAACAAGTCCTTTTCCCCGATATTTCAAGTGTGTGTTGCGAAGTCTGAATACCAAATGTCAAAATAGAGAGCGTGATGTATTTATTTATTACCAATGTTTTTTCTAAATTATGATTCAGCAAATTTTTTAAGTATGTCAAAATAACTACTGTCTAACAATTCGGTGTCTGTATTTAAATTAATTCCATTTTTCTGTTCTTTAATGTGGATCATTTCAGATATTAGTCTTTTTTGGTAATTCTTTTCATGATCCATAATTTTAATATTGTCCCAGTCAAATGTATGTTGTTCGTTTAGAATGTGTTCCGTGATAACCGAATGTCTAGCAGAGTCTAATTTAATATTATTTTTATGTTCTTTAAGTCTCGTTCCTAACTGTCTTTTTGTCTGTCCGACATATGTGGCGTCACAATCGTTGCAATTCAATTTGTAAATAACGTTAGAATTCGTGGGGCAATTATTTTTGTCCTTTTGAACTCTTATGAAGTCATTTAATTTTTTAATGCAACGATATCCTACCACTACGTCAGGTCTTCTTATTGCTGAAGCAACTTTCTCAGATATTGATTCTATATATGGTATGACAAAATATTTAATGTTAGTATTAGTATTATTAGTATCTGTTATATTGTTATTATTAGGCTTGTTAAATTTCTTAGTTGAGAGATTTTTTAATCTGCGTTTTATTTCTGTGAAAATTAGATCAAGAGGATAACCGTTGGATAGCAAAATGTTAATAGCTTTCTCTATATTTTTTTTGTGAAATTGCGGATGTGATAGTAATAAAGCTCTATCTACCAAGTTATAAATTGTTCCTATTTTATGACAAGTCGGATGATTTGAAAAAAATGAAAGTAATCTACCTGAGAATGTCTTTTTGTGATACCAATCTAAATAAATTTTGTTATCTATTACTTTGATCATTATGTCTAAAAAGCTTATACAACGATTATCCTCCTTTTCCAATGTAAATTGTAGTCTATCGTTATAATTGTTGAATTCGTTCAAAACATATGTAATATTGTCAGCGGAAGTGCATAAAATAATGTCGTCTACATAACGGAAATAGAAAGTCATTTCGCAATTTAAATTACTAATTACTAATGTTTCCAAGTCCTGCATGACTATATCGGCAATGATCGGAGAAAGTGGGGAACCCATAGGAGTCCCATAAATTTGTTTGTAAGTTATGTTATTAAAAGTGAAAAATGTAGAAGTTAATATAAATTTTATCATACCTATGAATTCATTTTTGGGAATCTTTGTGTGTGACTCTATAAAATGCCATCTATTATTGATACCGTTTAATGCAAGATCTACGGAAACATTAGTAAATAATGAAACAACGTCCAATAAAGCTATTATATCGGTATCTATTTACTAATGTTTCCGTAGATCTTGCATTAAACGGTATCAATAATAGATGGCATTTTATAGAGTCACACACAAAGATTCCCAAAAATGAATTCATAGGTATGATAAAATTTATATTAACTTCTACATTTTTCACTTTTAATAACATAACTTACAAACAAATTTATGGGACTCCTATGGGTTCCCCACTTTCTCCGATCATTGCCGATATAGTCATGCAGGACTTGGAAACATTAGTAATTAGTAATTTAAATTGCGAAATGACTTTCTATTTCCGTTATGTAGACGACATTATTTTATGCACTTCCGCTGACAATATTACATATGTTTTGAACGAATTCAACAATTATAACGATAGACTACAATTTACATTGGAAAAGGAGGATAATCGTTGTATAAGCTTTTTAGACATAATGATCAAAGTAATAGATAACAAAATTTATTTAGATTGGTATCACAAAAAGACATTCTCAGGTAGATTACTTTCATTTTTTTCAAATCATCCGACTTGTCATAAAATAGGAACAATTTATAACTTGGTAGATAGAGCTTTATTACTATCACATCCGCAATTTCACAAAAAAAATATAGAGAAAGCTATTAACATTTTGCTATCCAACGGTTATCCTCTTGATCTAATTTTCACAGAAATAAAACGCAGATTAAAAAATCTCTCAACTAAGAAATTTAACAAGCCTAATAATAACAATATAACAGATACTAATAATACTAATACTAACATTAAATATTTTGTCATACCATATATAGAATCAATATCTGAGAAAGTTGCTTCAGCAATAAGAAGACCTGACGTAGTGGTAGGATATCGTTGCATTAAAAAATTAAATGACTTCATAAGAGTTCAAAAGGACAAAAATAATTGCCCCACGAATTCTAACGTTATTTACAAATTGAATTGCAACGATTGTGACGCCACATATGTCGGACAGACAAAAAGACAGTTAGGAACGAGACTTAAAGAACATAAAAATAATATTAAATTAGACTCTGCTAGACATTCGGTTATCACGGAACACATTCTAAACGAACAACATACATTTGACTGGGACAATATTAAAATTATGGATCATGAAAAGAATTACCAAAAAAGACTAATATCTGAAATGATCCACATTAAAGAACAGAAAAATGGAATTAATTTAAATACAGACACCGAATTGTTAGACAGTAGTTATTTTGACATACTTAAAAAATTTGCTGAATCATAATTTAGAAAAAACATTGGTAATAAATAAATACATCACGCTCTCTATTTTGACATTTGGTATTCAGACTTCGCAACACACACTTGAAATATCGGGGAAAAGGACTTGTTAAAACGATAATGTAAGTTGAAAGATTTTTTAATTTTTTCTGACATTGATTTAATTCGCGTATTATATCCGTAGCATGCTCAAATGTCGCATAACTTGGCATCTCAGACCAATCGTCTTGCATATCTATTGGTCAACAGCGAAGAATCGTTTCAATTTTATATTTTAATATTTAACTAACTTTGTATTTTTAACATCTAACTTTATATTTTAATATTTAATTTTTATGTATTGATAAAGACTGTAGTGCAGTCGAAACGTTTACAATTTATATCGATTCTGTAACGGAATGTTAATTTAATGATTTAACTATTAATAAAAAAATTTTTACATCTTATTTATTTGCTCGTTTAGTTGGCCTACTATATATGATTGTTTAATTTTGTTTAAAAATAAAATTTTATATAAATATATATTTATTACAAAAAATTAATTACTTTATAATCAATTATAAAAGATAGGCCTGTTTCTACACAAACTAATTTTCTGCTGTGTATTATTCCCAAATGTCATTTCGCATATACACATGTGAATGAAATATTCCACAACTAAGATCTTTTTTATTAATAGCTCTTATAGCCCTTCTTTGTTTACAATTATTAATTTAACAGAGCTAATTACTATTTTTATTTTTTATTAGACTTAAAACTTATTTCTGCAAGCTCACTAATATTCCTTTATGCAATCTTTTGTAGGAAGCTGTCTTATTTTGTACGTATAAATTGTGAAACTTTTATACAAGCAAATATTGTTATGACGTGACGCGAGAAGCCACAAAAAAACTCGTATTTAAAAATTTTTTGTCTTTTTATCTCAAATTTAGACCGCTTCCTACTTTATTATTGTATTAACTTTAATCGTGGAAAAGCATTTGTTATTCTATTAACGCAATAAAAACTTCTTGGTTGTGGCAAATATAATCGGTTCGGCCGGTAAAAGTAGACCTCCGGCATCCCCTTAATAGATGTATTTCGATCAGTTCCATATAAAGAAATACCTAACAATGTATCAGCAGCTTCGAGAGCTCCACATTCTCTATTATTTGTAAATCGTAAAGCAATATTCCAAAGATAACTCGCTAATGATTTTTTTTCATTTTTACTAATGAAAATCGGACAGTTCACTTTTTCCTGCTTTATTCATATATTTAGTAATGTACCAGGTAAGTTAATGCCCATACGGCACAGAAATATTGCTGCAATGTTGCTGCAATATTTATTTGCAAAATTGCAACATTGCAGCAATGTTGCAAAATGTGCTGCAACATTGCAGCAATATTGCAGCAACGGTAAAATGTCCGCTTGTAGCAATATTACAATACAATACTGCAGCAATATTACAATACAATACTGCAGCAATATTACAATACAATACTGCAGCAATATTACAATGCAATAGTGCAACAATATTGCAATATAATATATGTATATATATATATGTATTATAATGCTTTGTATTGACGTAAGATCGCGTTGACTGAACTTGCTGCACTAGTTCAGAAGTTATCTTTTTCCTTCCAACAATGTCGAGCAAAAAAGACAACTTCTGAACTAATGCAGCGAGTTCAGTCAACGCGAACAGACCTATAAGTAGTATTTTTACATTCTAATTAAATCTGAGATATATATATCTCATAGATTGTTAGAATGTACGTGTTTGTAAATATATATATTACATGCAGTATAAAAGAGAATATTTCAGAATTTAATATTTATGTATATATATGAGTTACATAAAATAAAATATACGCAACATTTAAATTTATTCTTATTATATATTGCAATAAAAAAACCAAATTATATAAAAATTTTATATACGAAATATGTTAATATATAACACGTTATATATTCATATATAATAATCTGCGTATATAATATACACATATATGTACACGTGCACAACATATGATATATAATATAATAATTTTTTATAAACCTAATAAAAACTAAAAATTTACTTAAATTGCATTAAAGTATCTTAATCATGTAAGAACAAAAAATACATATTATTTTTACTATTTATAAAATTATAACAATATATTTTCAATATTGCTGCAACATTATTACCACATTATTATAGCAATGTTCTATATTCATATTTCAGCAATGTTGCTGAAATATTGCATTGCAATATTGCTGCAATATTACATTGCAATATGCAAGATTGCAATATTGCTGCAATATTGCTGCAAGGTCCTGTGCCGTATGGGTGATGATTTTTCACCAATAAATTGTATATCCATATTACCTTTCCATGCAGTAAGAAGAATAGGATTATAATCATTTATATTAATTTCATTATCTGATCGAGGAAGATCATAAAGCCTACTTTTATGTTTCAATTGTTTTCTACCTGCTATCGAAGTTGCCACATCTCTCATTCAAAGTTTCAGTAACGGGACGAGGAAATCCAAAACGACATCGACGAGTAACTTTACGTCCTACTTTTTTAGAGCGAAGACAATAATCGTTATGTATATGTTGCTGACGTGTATTAACACGTTTGTATAATAATGGCAAAATATTTTGATCCGGCATTTTGCAACTTATATGTTGTAAGGTAAATTTGGAAACTTCTTCAATAGTAGATTCACCAAAAATAGGTGCATTTTTAATCTAAATTAATAAATGAAAATGTTGTATACCTCTACCTTGATATTCTCGTCGCCAGAAATAGTGCGTAACTTCTCCAATTGGATGATCTTTAGAGTTAATAAAGTCAAGCATTGCTCGAAACTTATTATCGAGAAATCTGGATGTTGATACAGGATCTCTAGCAATAAGAACACTAACGCATAAGGAAGTGTCATGCTATTCATTTACTTTACGAATATATTCACCTAAATCTTCCCATAACCATTCACTCAGACTTAGTGTTAAAAACCATGTCGCAGGCCCATAATGCTGAGTCATACAATTTAAATCACTTCTCGGTTTACGCCAATATTGCTCCGTATTTCGAAGTGTCGAAAATATTGTACTCATATTAGATTCCAACAATTCTTTCGACATTGCGTCTAAATATTCTGCAGCTGTATAACGAACTCGCGGATTAGTTACATTTATTTTATGAAAAATTCCTCGATTTAGTTGACGCATATTTGCATCGTTCAATAAATAAAATTAATATTATTGATTTAATCTGTATTGTGAATGTTTAGATGTCAAACGACATTTAATAAATTCATGATCATGTAATTTGACTGGCCTAGTCTCGTGTTGTCCATTAATACCAAAAGAATAAATATCTGGAAAACATAGCAAATCTAAACATTTTTCACGATTATCCAAAGGCAAATCCTGAATTTTTAACATTTGATATAAGTCTGTCGCAGTTTTATTTGCTTTTTTTCATATAAGGGATAGATAGTATAATATATTGTTGGTAATAGTCATCATTTTTATTAGTAACTTGAGTTAACATTGCTTTTTGTTGATCTTCTAATACATCTTTTATATCATTTTTTGTCTCTTTTAAATTATTTGATAATTCAGAGTTGTCATTCAATATTGCTTCTGTATCATTTTCTGTCTCTTCCACTTGGAATACTAAATTTTCTAACTTTTCAAAACATAACTCATTGTGATTATTTGGCAATATTATGTGAGAGTATAAAGCATTGTTACATTTAACCATGTTAAAGCATCAAATACTTTTTTAACATTAATCATCTCTTCCCAAATAATCTTTGAATTTGTCGGAACACTTCTCACTAATATATATAATTCATGATTAATATTTATTGGATCAGTATCATGACATAATTTATTTAATGTCTCCTGTAATGGAAGTGGTAAATGAAATGTTCTACCCTTAACTTTTTGTATCATTTGTCTTTGAGGTAATTTTTTATTCAAAACAGTTCTCATTTTGAGAACAGTTTGAAATGCTTTAGCTTTCTGTATAAGAATTTTTTCAAATGTGTTAAGAGATAATATTACTTTGGGCACTATATCTGTGAAGAGATTATTCAAGATGCAATATGCAGGTATTAGGCCTTTACGAAATTTGCCTGGACAATAATTACATATATATTCTGCATAATTTTTTGTTGTTGAATATGTGTTATTAAATCTCTCCAAATTGGAATATCTAATTGTGCTTGAATATTACTAACTTTAAGTAAACTTTTTCCATAACACAATCTCTCACATCATACGCAAATATGCCGTGGTGTATCTTCTGAACGTTTAGTTAAAGCTTTAAATGCTTCATGATATTTAGAAAATATATCATCATCACTCAGAATTGTATCTGTATGTTGATGTTTATACATATCTGCTTTTCCTTCCGTATTAGTTACAATTTCGTTTAATGCGTTTAAATCAGCATCAATTAATGCTTTATCGATATTTTCCATCTTTCGATAAAAAGCTATCATTTGATAAATTAAACGCTTAATATATCTTACTTTTGGAAAATAAGGCGATAATAATTGAACTAGAAGAAACATTCCTTTACAAAGTGTTAAATCAATATGATAACTACGCGTATGACCCAGTTTCTCATTTGAAGTTTTTATAGTACATTCATAAATATTTTGTATCAATTCTGGTACATTTTTTAAAGTACATTTATCTATAGTTTGCAGGAACTTTTGATAACGATCAATTAAAGAAAAATCAATTTTACATGAACTATTACACAACCAAAATTTTGTTTGTAATTCTTGTAACGGTAATACATTCACAACTTGTCTTTTCGTATTTATTATTAAAGATTTGATTTTACATTTTTTATTAACGGTAATATATTCAAAACTTCTTCTTTCGTATCCAAAGGTTCTTTTGATGTTACATGATGATATGTAGAATCAATAAAATAATTTTCGGATGAGGCTGTATGTCTAGATTCGCCACATAACACTTCAATTTTTTCTTCAATTGTAGAACATTTAGCTACAAGTGTCAAACTTACTTCTGATTTCTTTTTAATTAAAGCTAACATTTTGTATATATTGCGAACACGATTGTTTCTAATATACATACACCATCGTACAATTTTTCGGCTTTTAGTCGTTTTTCAACATGGCCTTTAATATTTAGTTTCTCTACAATATTTTTTATAATCACTTTTAAAGAACATCGAAATTTTATATAGTTTTTCGACAAAATGTTTTTATATTTTTTAATAACTTTTTTGCAAAATTGATTTTTGATTTTTTTATTGTAAGTACATATTTTGTGTTTATTTTATAATCTTGCTTATGTTGATTTCTATTTTTAATAACATTTTGTGAATCCTGTTTATTTTTATTTTTCACATTTTTTGCATATTGCTTTTATCGCGATAATTTTCAAAATTCTGTATATACTGCTGCTTGAGTTTAGCGCGATTACTTTCTAAATCTTGTGCATATCGCTGTTGCTTTTTAGCACGATTATATTATAAATTCTGTGCGTACAATTTCGCTTTTTAGCACAATTTTTTTCCAAGTTCCGTGCATATAGCTGCCGCTTTTTAGCGCAATTATCTTCCGAAACTTGTGTATATTGTTGCGATATTTTAGCGCAATTATTTTCAAAATTAGCACTATTATTTTCTAAATTTGGAATTCTTAAGTACAAAATCTGTTCTTTATTTTGATTTTCTAAATTATATTTCGATTTTTCCTTTTCAATGTTTTCTAATTGTAAATTATTTTCAAATTGAAGATATTTATTTTCAGAATTTTTATTTATATGACAAATTTTATTTTTGTTGTATTGAGAATATTTATTAATTTGTTCCATATTAAGATTATTCAATGTTTGAGAACATTGTTTTGAAACACATTTGGTTTTTAACTGACTATTAATTAAATATTTTTTTTTAGATTGTGCAATGTCGAAAATTTCATTTAATTTTAATTTTTGTTGAGTCTCATATTGACGTTTCATACGTATACGAGCAGCATCAAGCTCTCTTGCTTTTATTATTGCTAACGGAAAGACTTTTTGAGTAATATATTGTTGCGTCCTCGGGACGCCTCTCGCTCAGTCACTCACACACAGTCACTCTCACTCGCGCGCGAAATAAAGACACTCGCGTAATAGGGAAATGAACTTTAATATGAGGATCCAATACACGAAACCAATGAAATATAACAAATAGTGCATTTGTAATGCAAAGAAGCTCCGGTCTCGGAAAACGTCCGCACGATGCGACCGCTAGACCAAATCTGTCATGTCTCCCGAAAACAGAAGAAGACCCTTAGTTGTTTAACAACAACTCCCTTGACGACGATCTCCCGGAGGCGTAAAGAGTTGATCCCGCGAAAAGTATCACTCGATACAAAGATGTAGATCCAGGGGCGTAACACGGAGGCGCAACAATATTGTAAATCTTGAGGAAAATGCTCAATTACATTTGTTTCAAAAATTTGTAGCAAATGCAAACACATTAAACTATGATTATACCTTATTTTTTCAGGTTTAATATTAAATAACAACGAAATCGCAAAAGCTATTGCAAAAACACCACAATCGTTACAGTTTGGTTGATGCTGTACGGTAGAAAATTTGATATGACGTTTTTCAAAATTATATGTTGGAAATAATCTTGTTAAGAATTGCTTATGATGCTCGTGTAATTTTTTAAAATTTAAAGAATCGTAAATATATATATCTTTCATGTCATAATAACTGCATACCCAATGTCCATCGAATGGACCTGATGAACTATGTAATATTTGTATATGTTTTTTATCTACTGATATAGGTTGAATCGTATCAAGACATTGCACTCGCCAGGTTTCAACATGTTTCTTAGAAAATCTGAACAATTTTCTAAAAGACGACCAAAATGTTCCATATGTATATCTGTTAACCATTCGCCTTGAATAATTATATCTTTTTTTTTTAGATGATAGAAGTATGTGCTTTTTTGTTACAATATATATTTTATATGTATATAATGTACACAAATTGTTTTATGGACGTCACACTTTTAGTATAAGCACGCAGTATATTGGTACTCTATATTGCAAATCAGTTCGTTTTTTATAACAGGCGCACAGCAGCCGTTTTCTACAGGCGCACAGCAGCCGGTTTTTACAGGCGCACAACAGCCTTTTTGAATAATTTAATTATTTAACTTACTTATTACCGCTTCAGAAGCCGCTAATTTTTGAAGGCGTCCTGGAAAAGTCTTGAAGATCCTGCACAAAAATATTAACTCCTTTTTTCTAACTAACATTATTTAAAAAGAATAGAATCATTAAACGCAATAAATTGTTCGACAAATATAAATAAATTCTTTTCGGACCTATACATATTTTTCGCGCCTATTTTTCCATATGTAAGTTCAAGATTAATTTATATATGGAACTTAGTAATCTCAAACCAAGAGATACAGTTCCGAATAATTAATTTTTCACGCTTGGGCTCTGTTGGCTAATTTAAAACATTATATTTATATTATTATTAATATTCAATTCAATTCAATTCTTTATTCGTCCCCTAAGGGATTGAAGGCGCTTTTGAAGGAGCGTTCCCCAACCTTACAAACTCTTACAATCTTACTTATATCTACTCTTAACTCTACTCTTACATCTAATTTACAAATAACTTAATTCTACCTTAACCTACTTATCTACTACTTTAGAGAGAGAAAGAGCCGTCCCTACCTATCGCTTCGCTTCGGCTTCCGATTCCCCATACATTCTCCACCACCTCATTCATACCTCACTCATTCTCCTCCTCATACTTCCTTCCTCCTTTTCCCCTCCCTCCCTCCTTTCTTCCGTTCTCCCCTCTTCCCTCTTTTTCTCTATTTCTCTCATCCATCCTTCCCCTTCTCTTCCTTCCTGCAGTATTTCCTTCATTCTTTCCCACCAGTTTCCCTTCTCCCCTTCTCCCCCACATTCTCCTATTACATGCTCCCATGTTTCATCTTCTATCCCGCATAACCTACATCTTCTTTTCCCCTCTTCTTCCCAGTATCTTGCCCCTCTTATCTCATTGTTCATTCTGAACCTAACTATCCTTCTCCATCTACTTTCCCCCCATCCCTTTCTCAGGTATTCCGGTAAACCCTCCTCCTTCCATTCCCCATACCATCTATTATATCTCGACTCTCTTATCCTCTCCCATCTTTCCTTCTTCTGCCTTTCCCTGTCTTTCTGTTCCCACCCCTCATATACTTCCTCTCCCCTTCCCCTTTTTTCCTCCATCTCTTTCCCTTCTATTCCTCTTTCTTCCCAGAATTTCCCCTTCTCTTCCTCCCACATTGTTCTTTCCTTTCCTCCCCTTATCCTCTCTTTCATATCCTCAAAACATTTCCTCGCTAAACTTCCTCCCCTTTTTTTTTTTTTTTTCGCAGTGGGAATCCTCATGGATACCTCCGGCCTCCGGGAAGAGGCCAGAATGGTTATGTGGGACTTCTTGTTCCCCTTGGCCGATCCACGTGTGGAGGCCCAAGACATACCTCACTAAACCCACTGCGGATACCTTCACGGGCGTTAATGGGGAACGGCCAGGATGCTGGTTTCCCATGCCGACTGGCCGCCCCCCCGCCTAATCCCTCCTTGGGAGAGTGCCGCCTTCAGCGGCACTTTCCCTCCCCGCGGATTGCATCGTGCGGGGGTCCTCGCGGTTGCGACGCAGGGCGGTATCGACCCTACGTCGCGCCCTCCCAAAGAGTTTGGGGGGCGGGGTCACGGCTCGAGTGTCCCGCTCGAGCCGCCACCCCCCGCCTCCGGAGCAGTGCTCCCTCCCCCTCCCAAAGGGAATGGGGATTCGGCATTCGCCCCGGAGGCCCTCTCCAAGGAGTTCCTCTCAGAAGGAGAGAAACCCCCTCCGTGGACGGCGTTGCCCTCCCACCGGTGCCTTGTGGCTCCCGGTGAGAGGGCCCCGCGCGTCACGTCTCCGTCATAGAGGGGGGCCCAGGCGTCCCGAGAGACGCGTGGCCCCCCCTCGGTCCCCCCGATTACGGCTCCTTCCGCTCCCTTGGGAGTCGGGATTCGGCCGCAATCAGGGGGATTTCCCGTTCGGGGGCGAGGCCGCGCCCACCCCGCCTAGGCGAGGCGGCGCACCCACGCCCCCGATTCTCGAGAGGTCTTAGGGGGGGAGTCCATGAACTTAATTGTCCCCGACCCCCCCCCCCCGGCAACCTCACCCTGCGTCATACGGCGCGGGTGTCAAGATGGCGGACCCTCCCCGCCCCCCGCCACCACGGGAGAGTGATCTCTCCAATGGCGGGGAAAGAGAGGGCCCACCCCCTCCTCCGCGACTGCCTCTTGCATCGCTGAGGGCGAGCCCCCCCGGTTCCCGCCACCACAGACGAGCGAACTCGCCGATGGCGGGAAAAGAGGGGGCCCGTCCCCACTCCTGTCATCTCTACTTCCACCAGGGGCGCGCCCCCCCCGATTCCCGCCACCACAGACGAGCAAGCTCGCCGATGGCGGGAAAAGAGGGGGCCCGCCCCCCCGCCTATTTCTGTCTCTTCCCCTTCCTCCGAGGACGCGCCCCCCCCCGATTCCCGCCGCCACAAACGAGCGAGCTCGCCGACGGCGGGAAAAGAGAGGGCCCGTCCCCGCGCCCATTTCTGTCTCCCCTCCTGAGGGCGCATCTCCCCCCACCACCGCCACGGACGGGCGAACCCGCCAACGGCGGGAGAGGGGGGGGCCCGCCCCCATCTCCAGGATTGCTGCCTCCGTTCTCGTCTTCATCCGAGGGCTGAGAGGCATCTCTCCCAGCCCTCTCCCTTTCTCTCTCTGCCTCCTCCTTCTGTAAGAGCACTCTCTCACAGAAGGAGGAATGCCTTCCATACTTCTTCTCTCTCCACCATCTGTCTTACCACAGATGGTAGAGAGAGGTCCCCTCCTCCAATACTCGCCTTCAGTTCTTCCCTCTCCTCCGTCCAGGCCACACACTCTTGGAGCGTGTGGCCGGCGGTATCCCTCCTATTGCTGCAATGGTGGCAGCGTGTCGTGCGCTCCTTCTTGATGCGACACAGGTACTCACCGAAGCATCCATGCCCGGTGAGCACCTGCGTCATTCGGTAGGTAACACCCCCCCCGGCCCTGCCCAGCCACTGTTCCAGGCAGGGTCGGATGGCCCCGACGGTCCACTGCCCCGGCAGCTGCGGGTTTTGCAACATGCCGGACCAGCTTTCTATTAATTGCCGTCGGGTGTGGGTCCTCAATGCACGCCGGACACCAGCTGTGACGGCCGTTCCCTGCCTTTGTAGCCCGTGTGTACGCCTGTATACTTCGGCGTACATGCGGGCTAGTAATTCTATAGGGGGCACTCCTGAGAGTACCCCCACGGCCGTCCAGCTTACGGTACGGAACCCCCGGCAGATTTGGTTGGCCACCCGCCTTTGCAATTGATGCAGCGCATCTTTTATCCTGCGGGTGGCCTCCACTTTTTCCGTCCACACGGGGGCCCCGTACATGATCATAGAGTGTATGGTTCCGGCGTACAATCGGCGAACCCCTCCGTCCGGTCCCCCGAGGTTTGGCAGCAGTCGGCATAGCGCCATCGCTGCCTTGTTTACCCTCGGGGTCAATTGACGGAAGTGCTCGCCGAAGGCCCACTTGCCATCCAGGTGGAGACCCAGGTATTTGATCCGGGTCCCCACCTTTACGGGGGTGTTTCCTACCAATATTTGGGCTTCAGGAGGCGCCCCTCTTTTTTTATGGAAAAAGACGGCTTCCGTCTTTTGGGGCGCCACCTTCAGCCCAATCCCCTCAATTGTGCGCACGACACGCGCCACCGCAATATTAGCACGCGCTGTCGCTTCCTCCCAGGAGTCCTCCCCGGCCATGACTAGCGTGTCATCTGCATAGCAGACGACGTCACAGCCAGGGGGAAGGGCAGTCCTCAGGGTCGTATCATAGGCGAGGTTCCACATAAGGGGGCCCAGAACTGACCCCTGTGGAACCCCGCACGAAACCTCGACCCTGCGCTCCTCGGCGTTCTGGTCTACATAGACCAGACTTCTGTCCCGGAAATAGTCCGATATAATGGACACCAGGTAGGGGGGAATCCTATGATATTTCAGGGCGTCCCCCACCCGGTGCCATGGCAGGGTGTTGAAGGCGTTCGAAATATCTAACGAAACCGCCAACAACACCCCGCCTTCCCTCACAACGGCCTCCGAGACCGAGCGGACACGCAGGATTGCGTCTACGGTTGACCGCCCGGCCCGAAAGCCGTATTGTCTTTCGTCTAAATTCGGACCATCCCGGGACAGATGATGGACGAGGCGGGCAGCGATGATTCTTTCCAGAATCTTTCCCGCCTCGTCCAACAGGCATATCGGCCTGTACGCCGAGGGCAAATCCCTAGGTTTCCCTTCCTTTGGGATTAGGACTATCGACGCCCTCTTCCACTCCTGGGGGAAGGAGCCCTCCTTGAGGCACCCGTTGTACAGGTGCCTCATGGGCTCGACCATCTCCTTGAAGGCAAGGGCCCATACTCTTCCGTGGATGCCGTCTGGACCTGGGGCTTTCCCCTTTTTGATCCTTTTGACGGCATCCCGGATTTCTCCTCCCGTGACCCCCATCTCTGACTCGTCCCAGTCCTGCTCCCCCGCCTGTATCGGGCTTTGTGTGCCCGACACCCGGGGGAACAGGACCCCTATGATGTTTTTAACGAGATGGGGGTCCAATGACTCCGTTAGTGGTGCCGTCCCCCCTCTTAGTTTATTCAAAACTATCCTGTAGGGACGGCCCCACGGGTCCTCATCCAGGGAGGAGATTAACTCTTCCCAGGCCCTCGCCTTCGCCTGTCGGATGGAGGCGCGTAGGGCGTTTCTTCTCTCTCTATACGCATCCCACGCGTCCTCCAATCCTTCAGGGTCCGACAGCGCGTACCTTGTCCTCCTCTTCACGTTTCTTCTAGCGTGGTCGGAGGACCGCCTTAACTCGGCAATGTCCTCCGACCACCAGTAAGCGTGTTTCGGGGACCGGGTTTTGACCTTGGGCATGGCTACGTCGCACGCCTGAATTATGACGTTTGTCAGCCATGCCCTATGCTCCTCTAGGTCCCCGGTCCCCTGTTCCCTCCCTATCATGGCGGCATTAATTGCCGCCATGAACATATCTGTGTCCAGCTTCCTGAGAGCCCATCTCCGGGAGCCCGCCTCTCTTTGTAGGCGACGCTCTGCGACCTCCTTTGTGGTGATGGCAACGGAGATTTCTATGTATCTATGGTCTGATAACGTCTCAATCTCCGCCGCCACCCTCCACCCTTTGACCATCCTTGCCGCAGGGCGGGTCACCCATGTGAGGTCCACAATTGACCCACCCTGCCGGCGTACACATGTCCTCTCGCTCCCCTCGTTTAGAAGCGCCAGGTCGCATCGCGTCGCCCACTCCTCCACTTCATCACCCCTCCAGTCGGTTCGCGGGGAACCCCACGCCGTTGACTTGGCGTTGAAGTCCCCCGCAACCATTACTGTTTTGGGGTGATGACTGGCGACCTCCCTTTCTAGGATCCTCAACCTCCCGCCGAACTCACTGTTATCCAGACTCGGCGGGAGGTATACCCCTATTACGATAATGGGCCCCCAGGAAGCCGACACAATCCCCTTTTCTGCCCTAATTAAATCTAGGGGAGGGGAGTCGGGGGTGTTCCTTCTTGTAATCGTGGCGAGGCCGTCAGAGCTTTGTACCCAATTTTTATTATTGTTGGGCACCCTGTACGGCTCCGCCACGATACCTAGGCCACAGGATCTCTCCGCCATGGTGTGGACGAAGAGATCCTGGGCCTCCCTCGCGTGATTGATGTTGGCCTGAAGTATTTTATTGGCCAACATCAATCATTTTAGACACTTCTTCTTCTTCCGACACCTCCATGGTGCCAGCGTTTCCCCCCTCCAGATTTTCCCTAAGGCGCTGTCTCTTGCCAGCGCCCTGGTTTCTGGAGGGGGTCGTTTCTTCCGCGAGCTTTCTTCCTCCTTTAGCTCTAGGGAGCCTCTGCTCCAAGGGTCCCTCCCCGGTTTGAGGGGGAGAGACACTCCGCAGAGGCTCCACTTCCATTTGCGCAGCCCCGGCTCCTTTAGGGGTTCCCACCATCTTGCTTAATGGGACACCCCTTCTTCCTTTCTGCACCGGTGTGCAGGACTTTGTAGCATTCATCATCCACACCTTTCATTTACACTCTACACTTTTATTACACCTTACACTTTTCACTGCACTTTTACACTTTTTACATCTTTATACATTTGTAATAACTTCAATTCATTAATATACATAATGTTTTTAAGAAAAATCAATATTTCCATAACAACACATTCATTCATTTATTTGTTACATATTAATTCTTTTTGTTCTTTCGCTTTATACTTTCAATGAATAAACATTACTTTTTCAAAGATCTGGTGAATTTATTTATAAGTCGCTACATTTTTGGTGACCCCGACGTGATATTAAAGCCGACGTGATATTCAAGCCGACGTGATATTAAAGCCGACGTGATATTAAAGCCGACGTGATATTAAAGCCAACGCATTTTAAAGGGTGATGCGGAATAAGGGCCAAGTGATCGTCGTATTTGAAGTCTGCGAAATATTATCATCGCTTGGAAGAATTGCTGGATATTCTGATTTTAAGAGATTTATTCTCCGGATCTTTGAAACATCAGAGGCAGATTAGTCCTTCACGGAAATTCTCAAATCATTTTATCGGATTCCTGGAACAAGAGGAAAATGCCAATCGATAGATCACCAGTTAGACCCTGTTCGGATACACAGATTGATATGGATTTGGCGAGCGGATCAAATCAGGTTGGATCAGAAAATATTAATATTTTACCTTCTCAAACTGGACATCAGGTGAGTGATCCTATGTTACAAATTCACTCAAATGAGTTTCGTTTATTAAAACTACCGACTTTCTGGCATAAACAACCTAAACTCTGGTTTGCTTCTATTGAAAGTGAGTTTACGGTTTATCGAATTCGATCAGATGATATTAAATATAGTTCTGTCATTCGTCATCTTGATGAACAAGCCTTAATAAACATATCTGAAGTCATTGAAAATCCACCTGAAACAGATAAATATAATTATTTAAAGAAAATATTAATAAATCGCTTTACGGATTCAGAGGAAAAACGTTTGAGACAAATATTAGCTGGAATTGAACTTAATGATAAAAAGCCTTCGGAATTACTTCGAGAAATTCGTCATTTGTCTGGAGGATCTTTAGCAGATAGTGTTTTGCAAATGATTTGGCTTCAACGCTTACCACATAGAATTCAAACGACTTTAGCCGTAGTAGAGGATGTTCCTCTTGTTAAACTTGCGGAATTAGCCGATAAAATTGCTGATCGGGACGGCGGTTTGCAAGTCGCGGAAGTTTCCAATAATACAAGTAATAAATCTTCGGATTTCGCGGATTTGCTACGAAGAATCGAAGCTCTTGAAGTTTCTCGTCGTCGAGATCGTTCCAAAAGCCGGTCTAGAGAGAATAGAAGATTTAGATCGTTATCGCGTAACAAAGACAAATCAAATAAAGATATTAAAGATACATCAATTTGTTTTTACCATTAGAAGTTTGGTGATAAGGCCAAACGATGTACTTTACCTTGTTCTATGTCCAAAACATTCTTGGCTTCACAGGAAAACTAAAAACGCCGCTTAAAACTGAGGCTGCTTACGACGGTGTTTCTAACAATCGCCTCATTATTTTCGACAGACATTTAAATTTGAATTTTCTTGTCGATACGGGCGCTGATATATCGTTGTTACCTAAAAAGGTTTTATTGAAGCCGTGGCATACTAATTTAAAACTTTTTGCCGCAAATGGTACTCAAATTAATACTTACGGTTCTAAAACTTTAATTTTGAACCTCGGTTTAAGGAGAGAATTCAAATGGAAATTTTGTGTCGCGGATATTCAACGTCCTATTTTAGGCGCCGATTTCCTTTGTCATTTTAATCTCCTAATTGACATTAAAAACAAGAAATTGATTGATAATGTTACCGGTCTTATGAATACTGGAAAAATTCAAGAAGTTGCACATTTGTCAATTTTTACCACATCTCCTGATTCTGTGTACCACAAATTTTTAACCGAATTTCCAGGACTCACCCGTTTTTCTCCAATTTCCTCGGTAAAAACACATGATGTTGAACATCATATCGTTACGGAAGGTTCTCCTAAATTTTCGACTCCCAGAAGACTTACTCCTGAGAAACTAAAATGTGCCAAGGAAGAATTCAAGTCTATGATGGAGCAAGGAATTTGCAGGCCTTCAAACAGCTCCTGGTCAGCCCCTCTACATATGGTACCTAAAAAGGAACAAAATTCTTGGAGACTGTGTGGTGATTATCGTGCACTCAATTCAGTGACTATCCCGGATCGTTATCCCTTACCTCATATTCAAGATTTTTCTTCTTCACTTTTTGGTAAGAATATCTTTTCTAAAATCGACTTAGTTAAAGCGTACTATCAAGTACCCGTCGCTAAAGAAGATATTCACAAAACAGCTGTCACTACTCCATTTGGGCTTTTTGAATTTGTCGTAATGCCTTTCGGTTTACGAAACGCAGCCCAAACTTTTCAACGGCTCATGAACTCTTTACTTAATGATTTGAGTTTTGCCTTTTGTTATCTTGATGACATTCTTATTGCTTCTAAAGATGAGAAAGAACATATTGCTCACTTACGCATTATTTTTGATCGTCTTCAACAAGCTGGAATGACAATCAATGTCGCTAAATGTCTTTTCGGTCAAAGTGAGATTTCTTTTCTTGGTTACTTAGTTTCTAACCAAGGAGTTAAACCTACATCCGAAAAAGTGAAATCAATTATTGATTATCCTAAACCTAAGACACTTCATGAATTACGCAGATTCTTAGGAATTATCAATTATTATCGTCGCTGTCTCAAGGATGCTGCAAATCATCAAGCTCTGTTAACAGAATATTTAAAGGACAGTCGCAAGAGGGATAGAAGAATTATTTCTTGGACTAAAGAAGCGGAATTAGCTTTCGAGTCATGTAAAGAAGAACTTTTACAAGTTACTACCCTTTCTCATCCTGCTCCTCATGCTCCTCTTATTTTAACTTGTGATGCTTCTGACTTTGCTGTTGGTGCATCACTTGAACAGTCTATTGACGACGATATCAAACCAATAGCATTTTTCTCAAAGAAACTAGACAAAGCTCAAAGAAATTATAGCACTTATGATAGAGAACTTCTTAGCATTTATTTGGCTATTAAACATTTCAGGCATTTTGTTGAAGAAAGACAATTGATTATCAGAACTGATCATAAACCTTTGATTTTTGCTTTCCGTCAGAAATTGGATAAAGCGTCACCAAGACAGATCAGACAATTGGACTTTATTGCTCAATTCTCTACAAATATTACCTATATTTCGGGAAAAATGAATTCAGTTGCTGATGCTCTGTCAAGAATTGAATCTATTTCAATGCCTATTATAGTTTCTTTAGAAGAACTTGCTAATTATCAGAAAGAAGATGAAGAACTTCAAGTTTTACTTTCTTCAAATTCTTCACTTCTGTTGAAGAAACTTATTCTTTCAGGATCAACCATACCTATTTATTGTGATTGCTCTTCGGAATTAATTCGTCCATATGTTCCTAAACTCTTACGCAAGAGAATTTTTGATGTTGTTCATGGACTCGCTCACCCCAGCGGCAGATTGACATCTAAACAATTACTACTGAAATTCATTTGGCCTTCTTTAAAGAAAGATGTGAAGGAATGGACTCGAACTTGTCTTCCATGTCAACGTGCGAAGATTTCAAGACACACCAAGAATTCTCCAATTAAGATTGCAATTCCTGATCAACGCTTTCAGCATGTGCATTTAGACATTGTTGGACCACTTCCTATTTGTCAAAATTACCGTTATTGTCTTACTATGATTGATCGTTTTTCCAGATGGCCTGAAGCTGTTCCTATTTCTGAGATTTCTGCTGAAACTATTTCTACAACATTTTATTCACATTGGGTAGCACGTTTTGGTTCTCCTATCAGCATTACAACAGATCAAGGTCCTCAGTTTGAAGCAGCTTTATTCAAAGCTTTAACAAACCTAATTGGATGCCAAAGGATTAGAACTTCTGCTTATCATCCTGCTTCAAATGGAATTCTGGAAAGATGGCATAGGACTTTGAAAGCAGCGATTATGTGCCACGAAACAACCAACTGGGTAGAATCTTTACCTTCAGTTCTTTTGGGATTACGTTCGTGTTTCAAAGAAGATTTAAAAGCTTCACCTGCAGAACTTCTTTATGGATCCACTCTTCGTATTCCTGGAGAATTTTTCATTGAAGAAGATTTTCTTGCAGATCCTGAAATCTTTCTTGAAAAACACAGGATTCATATGAGGAATATCAGATCATCTCCTACAAGTCATCATTGCAAAAGATCACCTTTTGTTCACAAGAATCTTTTTGATTGTACTCATGTTTGGATTCGAGAAGATACTGTTAGGAAGTCACTACAACCTCCTTATTCTGGCCCTTTTCCTATTGAGAAACGTATCTCTGATCATTTATTTGCAGTTAATGTTTCAGGAAGAGTTGTCAATATTTCGACAGAACGTCTCAAGCCAGCCTTCATTCCTAGAACTTCAGATTCTACTGAACTTTCTACCAGATCTTCAGCTCCTGTTCCTGCTATTTCAACTCCTGTTCCTGCTATTTCAACTCCTGTTCCTGCTACTTCAGCTCCTGTTCCTGCTACTTCAGCTCCTGTTTCTGCTACTTCAAATCCTTCTTCTTTTGCTACTGTTGGAAAAGCTTTACGCACCTACCCACCAAAGAAGAAGAAAGTCCATTTCGCAACGAATATCGTCACTTGGGGGGGGAGTACTGTAGCATTTATCATCCACACCTTTCATTTACACTCTACACTTTTATTACACCTTACACTTTTCACTGCACTTTTACACTTTTTACATCTTTATACATTTGTAATAACTTCAATTCATTATTATACATAATGTTTTTAAGAAAAATCAATATTTCCATAACAACACATTTATTCATTTATTTGTTACATATTAATTCTTTTTGTTCTTTCGCTTTATACTTTCAATGAATAAACATTACTTTTTCAAAGATCTGGTGAATTTATTTATAAGTCGCTACAACTCCACTCTGACCATTGCACACCCTATCTGAATATGGGACTTTTGGGTAATGGTGTTTGCTGTTCTAAGGGGGCAACGGGCCCACACCATCTTTATGCCGTTGGGCGCTCTTTTAACTTCCCCCACGTTGATCTCTTCCTCCTCGCAGTTTCCACTTTTGGAGATTGCTTCCCGGATCTCTGAGAGGGTGACGGCTTCATCGAGCCCTCTTAGCCTGAGTTCTGCCGTTTTTGTTGGCCGCTGTACCCTCACCCCCTCTTTCCCGGAGAGGGCACGTTTGAGCCCGAGGGCTAATTTGTCCGCGAGCTCGTTACCACCCTCTCCGGGAATCTCATACACTAGAGCACCAGTCACCGCTCTCCTGATTTTAACTCCTCCTTTGATGCCGAGGCTCTCAAGGCTCTCCATTTTCTTACGAGCCTCAGCCATCGTCGCCTCATATTCGCCAGGGGGGCATGTTATGGTGACTGCGGCCGTCCTGGGTTCTTTCCTCTTCTTCTGGGGTCCCGTCCGTTGCCCCTTTGTTTGGGGTGTAGTAGGTGGGGCTTTTCGCTGCTGCTGCTGCAATTGCTGCTGCGTCGTCTCCTTTCTTTCTTTCTTCCTTTCCCTCTTCGCCGTTTTCCTCGACACAACCGTGGTCCACGCTGTTTGCGGTTGTGGTTGTGCCGATCTTGGAGCGGTCTTTTGAGGATTGGGATTGGGATTAGGGTTTTTGTTTCCCATTTCCTTCCTTCCCCCTGCTGTTCTCTTTTGCAGGGGGATCTTGATCGAGACTTTTTCAATCGCCTTGATCCTTGGCAATCCTTGTCTCGCTGGCGGGTTCAGGGTTGTTGCCGATGGACCATTCACCCTCGTTGCCGACCTCGTTTGCATCTTTGGTGGGGCAGGTGGGTTCACCTTGCTGCCCCTTCCATTCCTCTCCACTTTCGCCTTTTCGGCCTTCTTCCTCTGTGAAAGGTGGGGACCGGGTTTCCCATTCTCCGATCCATGATTCTTTCACAGATGCCCTCCATCATCGCTATGAGGGACTCCTGTCTGTGCCTCTCCTCGTGTCCCTCCTTGTCATCTTGGTCCGTGATATCCACTATCTTTCCTTTTCGTTGAGGGGGGCATCCGGGCTTGGTTTGTTCCCCGTCTTCTTCTTTCCTTTCCCGAGCGGGGGGAACTCCTCCTTTCCGAAGATTTCGGACCTCCACTCCATTACCTCCTCCTTGTGGACTCCTGGGGAGGCCCCATCTTCGGGTGGATGCGCCTCACCCTGAGTCCTTCTTTCCCTATTACTTGGGGACTCCCTATCTTGGGGTGGAAGTGGATTTCCCAGCGCTTCGGTGCTCGGGAATCCCCCATCCCCTGGTAGAGGTGATGTCTCCTTTATCCACCTCTCTGTTCCTCCTTCCTTTCTCCCTAACGAGGGAAGTCTCCCTTGGCTTCCTCTGCCAGTTTTCTGGCTTCCTCGCGGTTCCTATTGGTCCGTTTGAGTTTCTCGACGGTCTTTCGGAGTTCCGCGTTCTCCATCCTAAGAAGATGCATCTCGTGTCGCATTCTCCTTATTTCCTCTTCTATCCCTGTTTCTTGGGGATTCTGCGCTTTCACTGCGAGCACAGTCGCGGCGGCGCACATGTCTGCAGCAGCCTCCTTCGCAGCCTTTGTGAATCCGCCCTTCAGGTTGCCCGAGTTCACCGCGACCTTGTATATATCGGTGCATCTTTCCGACACCAACGCCTCAAGGTCTGCAATTGGGGCCTGCCGGAGCTCCTCTTCCTTGTCCTGAATACTGCCAAGGAATTCTTTATAGGACTTGGTTAAACCCGGCTTTATCGATGAAACGAGGATCTCCCTCTCTTTTTGCAGGGCCTTTTCCTTCTCTTTTTGGGCCTGCTCCTCTTGTTTCTTTCTGTATGCCCCGGTTGTTTCGGGGCGACTTCTCCCTCTCTTTTCTCTAATGATGGGGATTCATCTTCATCCTCCTGGCTTCCGCTTTCGTATTGAGGTTCCTCCGTTGATTGCAGAAGTTCTGCAGCCTGTAGTATACCTCCTTGCTTCTCTATCTCCGCGTCGATCTTTCTATTAATCGCGCGGACAAAGGGCACTTCCGCCCTCTCTGTGCTTACGCTGCCTTGATCCCATTCTAGGTCGAGGCTGCTGCACTCCGAGGGCATTTCCTTTCCCGTTTTCCTTATTCTAGAGGGGCTTCTTGATCTGCCCGCCGTCGTTCCTGAGGCTGGTGACACGCCTGTTCTTCCTCTTGTCCTCGCCCCTATGCAAGATTCCTCAGATGAGGTCAGGCTCAGCTGCGAGTCGCATCTCGTGACCCTTATAGAGAGCTCTCTTTTTGATGCAGCAGCAGCGATTGCAGCATTAGAGATCGCTCTCGCCATCGCGCAGGGGTCCTGGTCTACTGTGACTTCCTCCAGGGTAGCCACAATCCCGGCCCGCGTAATCCGCCCCTTCATGTGAGAGTTTGTATTCTCACCTTCATTTTGATTTTTGTTTGATGTGTTATATTCTTCCATTTCTGTGAATCCCACGTTCCCGCTGCGGCTCCGTCCCCCAGGGTATACCCCCACCGGCCAAGAGGTGCCGCGAAACATGACCGGCCACACCCCAAGGCCGGGCCCCAAGTTCCCCCGGGGAGGGGACATATGTCTTAGGCCGGGGGGATACCGCACCCCGGCCAGACTCCGAGCCCCTTACACACCCGTGTGGGATTTGACGCCCACACGGGCTTTCAGGGGTCCCGCGCCTCCGACAACGCGGGTACCGCAGCGGGCGGCGCCACCCGGGGGGCCCCACGGACGCTTTGGGCAGGGTCGCCGCTCCCCAGCCCTGCCCTACACGCCGTGGCGACCAGCATAGTGTGTCCACCCTCGTCGAAAACTTTCGACGAGGAGTGGGCGCCTCTCCGGTCGGCCGGTTCGGAAGAGGAAACGGTCCCGACCGACCGGAGATATCCACTCTCGCCCCATGCCCCGCCTCGGAAACGTCCGAGCGGCCCTGGGGCAGGGCGGCCGCGGCACCCTCCGGGCTATGCCCCTCGGGTAACCCCTCCGGGCTATGCCCCTTGGGTAACCGCGGCGCGCCTTCGCCGCCATCCTCGGCCCGGATTCGGAAACGTCCGAGCGGCCCGAGAATGGCAGGCCACAGGGACACTGGGACAAGAGCAAGCTCTCCGACCAGCACCCTGTGACCTCCCTCTCGCCGTCGAGCCCCGCCTCGGAATATGTTCGAGCGGCCTCGACGGCCGACCCGCGTGGTCCCCTCCGGGCAGTGCCCCTTGGGAAAACCCTCCGGGCTACGCCCCTTGGGTGACCACGCGTGGCCGTCTCCGCCGACCCAGCCCCGCCTCGGAAACGTCCGAGCGGCCTGAGTGCGGCCTACCCCAGGGACGCTGGGACGGGGACCCAGGCTACCCAGCCTGGAGACCCCCAACCAGCACCCTGAGGCACCTCCCTGTCCTCGGGAACCGCTCCGCGAGCGGGCCCCGAGGACTGACCAGCACAGCCCCCTCCGGGCAAAGCCCCTCGGGACAACCCTCCGGGCAAAGCCCCTCGGGTAACTGTGCCAGCCCCTCCGCCGGCGCGACCCTCTCCGGGCAAAGCCCCTCGGGAAACCCTCCGGGCAAAGCTCTTCGGGTGATCGCGCGCGGCACCTCCGATGCGGCCCCCGCCGATCCCACCCCCCCAGGTGTGACCCCGAAACAGGCCCCCCCTTGACGGAGGGGAGGGAAAAAACCCCGGGCGGCGGAAGCCGCCTACCCGACCGACATGCCGGGCCACAGAGCATAGTGGGAAGGAAAGCGCCGAAGCGCCGTGCAGTCCCTTCACCTAACGGTGCCATGCCACCGGGCGTTTGAATTCCGGGTCGCCATCCCTTACCACATACGAGCCGAAGCTCTAACGGGGAAGTGGGCCCCGTCTCCCCGGGATGTGGAAATCTTCCACACCCCGAGGAGAGCTTCCAGAAACGGAGGGTATGCCCCCGAGACCGGGGGCAGTGTACCTCGGAAGGTACTATCCGCTCTTGGCACCCCTCGCAAGACTATCCTCTTGCGAAGGGTGAGCACTCTCACCACGACAAGGTGGCGGACAACGAGAGGGACTTCCTCCCCTTCCTTCCTCCAACTTCCTCTCATACCCTACCGTCCTCCTTCCTGCCCTTATCCTAAATTTGTCTTTTCCTATCTCCTCTCTTACCATATACCCCGGCGTGCACCAGTCTACTCCTAACGTCCACCTAATCCATCGCTCCTGCATTGCCTCCACCTCTCTCCTCTCCTTCCATCCCCATATTTCCGCCCCATATTCCAACACCGTCCCCACCAACCTTTCCATTAGCCATACTCTTTTCATCCAGTCTCCTGCAAACCTTCTCTTTCCCATTCCCCACACCTGTCTTATCACCGCTCCTGCTTTCCTAACTCTGTTCTTTACCTGCGCCTCCTGCCCCCCGTTCCTCTGTAGCTTATACCCTAAATATGTGAATTCTTTCACTTCCTCTAATCTTTTTCCTTTTCATCTCCACTCCACTCTCTTCATTCTTCCTCCTCCCTTTTTAAACCTCATTACCTTTGTCTTATCCACATTCACCTCTAACCTTTTCTTGTCCATATAACTTTCCATTTTCCCCAACATATGTATCATCCCTTCTTCATCCTCCGCCAACAGTACCATATCATCTGCGTACGCCAAACAATGCACCTTTTCCCCTCCCAGTTTCACCCCCCCCCAACCTCCTTTTCTTAGCACTTCCTCTATATCCGCTATCAGCAAACTGAATAAGTGCGGACTCATTGGGCAACCTTGCCTCACCCCCCTTGCCGTCCAAAAATTTTCTCCCTCCTCCTTCTCCCACTCTTACCTTACTCCTCGTTTCCCTGTACACCTCTTCTATCCTACTCCTTAATCCCTCCCTCACTCCCCTCCTCTTCATTGCCTCCATTAACACCTCCCTATCTACCGAATCAAACGCCGCCTTCAGGTCCATAAATGCCGCGACTACCTTTCCCCCCTTCTTGTTTACCCTCTTATTCACCAGATAGTTCAACACATAGATACTATCCATCACCCCCATTCTCTTCCTAAAACCTGTCTGACTCTCTGGTATCATATTCTTCCCCTCCATTTCTTCCTTTAACCTTTCAGTTAAAATCCCCACGTATATCTTGTATAGCGTTGGCATCAATGTTACTCCTCTATAGTTTTCCACTTTATTCCCCGTTCCCTTTTTCAACAGTGGCACTATTATCCCTTCTTTCCACCTCTCCGGCCATCCTTCTCCTCTCCATACTCTGTTGCACATTCCCCATACCCACTCTTCTACCCTCTCCCCTCCATATTTCCATACCTCACTCGGTATCCCATCCTCCCCCGATGCTTTTCCTTTCTTCAGTTTTCCCAGCATCCTCTTCACTTCCTCCCTGCTTATCTCCTGCTCCTCATCTCTCTCCCTTTTTTCTTTTCCTCCTCTTACCACTTTTACCTCTATCCCTCCCAATAAGTCCATGAAGTATTCCTTCCATTCCTCCGCCTTTATCTCCTCATTCACCTCTTCTCTCTTTTTCCTTTCCCTGTTTATAATCTTCCATACCTCTCCTTCCGTTCTTGCCTCTATCGCCTCCTTGTACCATCTTAGCCTCTCCTCCTCCCTTTTTCCTTTACACATTAGCCTATATTCCGCCCTTACTTTTCTATATCCTTCTCCTCCTCCTCCTTTTTTCCTCCATTCCCTTAACTTTTTCCTCACTTTTTTCCTCTTCTCCTCACATTCCTCGTCCCACCACCCTTTCCTTTTCCCTTCTCCACTCTCTTTTTCTCCTTCTCTCAATTCCTCTTCTATTCTTCCTATTTTTTCCTCTAGCTCCTCTTCAATCCCCTCCTTCCACCCTTCTCCCCACTCTATTTCCTCTCTTATTCTTTCTCCTCCCCTCTTTGTCCATCTCCCTCTTTTTCTTATTCTTTTTCCCTCCCCCCTTTTTCCCTTTTCAGCTCCTCCTCTTCTTTCTAGCGTTACAATCAATGGGTGATGGTCCGATTCTATGTTATCTCCCACCTCCATTCTCTTTATCTTTTCCTTTACTCTATCCTCTCCCACCACGTAATCTATTACCGATTCCTCTCTTCCTCCTGTATATGTGTACTCCCCCTTCCTATCCCCTCTTATCCCTCCGTTAAAAATTCCCCATCCCACCTCTTCCAACTCTTTTATCAACTTCTTCCCTTCTCATTAACTTTCTTGTCCTTTGATCTTCTTTCTTCTTCCTCCTCCCCTCCTATCACCCCCCCCCTTTCTACCTGTCCTTGCGTTGAAATCTCCTCCCAAAATCGTCCATTTTTTTTTCTTCTTTCTCTTCCATCCATTCCTTCATTTCCTCCAATTTCCTTTCCATGTCCCCGTTGATGTATACGCCTATTACCCTCCACTTCTCTCTTCCTACTTCTAAATCCGCCATCATTATTCCCTCCGCCTTTTCTCCCATTCCTGATACTTTTATCTTCCCCCTCTCCTCCCTTACCCCCATGATCATTCCCCCCATCGGTCTTCCTTTCTTCTTTCTCTTCTTTGCTGCTTGCTTCTCCCATCTATATCCTTTCGGTAACCTCTTTTTAATCGCCTCCCACCCCCTTTCCTCTATCCATGTTTCCATCATCACCACCACCTCCCAATCTTCTATTTCCTTCCAGAACTTTTCTTCCTTATTCTTCAGCCCTGCCACATTCCAAAAACCTATCTTCCATTCTTCTCTTACTTCCCCTCCTTTTTTCTTTCTCTCCTGTTCCTTTCTCCTTCCTTCCTCCGTCCCCCTTTCTCCTTCCTCCTTTCTCTTCTTACTATTGTTCTCCCCTCCTCCTTTCCTCCTTTCTTCTCTTCTCCCTTCTTCTATCCCTTTTTTTCCTCCATTCCTGTCTTCATACCCCCTTCTTCCCCCCTCATTTTCTCTATACCTTCTCTAATTTCTCCTTTCCAATTTTGAAGCACACCTTCCTCCTCTTCCCATCTCCACCATACATCATTGATTTTTATCCTTCCATAGCTCGTCCATACATTGTTTCCTTTCCTCCTTTCTATCTCCGCGATCTCCATTAGTCTCCATTTTATCTTTCTCTCTTCCCATGTTAAATCATCTTCTATTCTCACCCTCTTTCCTCTTAATATCTTCTTCCTCTCCATTACCTGTCTTTTCTGTTCTCCACTTCCTAGTTTTACTACCACCATTTCACCTTCCTTTCCCTCCTTTCCTTTCAACATCCTTATCCATTCTATCTCTGCTTTCGCTTCTATCTCTTTCATTAATTTCTCTACTCTTTCCTTTACACCTTCCTTCCCTTTCTCCATTCTTTTTATTACTATGTTGTTTCTTCTCTCTTCTCTTTCCTTCCATTCTAATTTCTTTCCTATGTCCTTCACTTTTCCTATTATTGTCTCGTTTATCCCCTTACTCCTTCCTTCGCCCCCTCTCTTTCTCTTACCTCCTTTCTTCCTCTTTCCTCTACTCTTGCTTCCAAATCTATCACTCTCTTCTCCAGGCTCTCTATCTCTTTTCTCAATTCTCTTCTTTCTTCTCTCCATTCCCCCTCCTTTTTCCAAATTTCTATCTTCAACTTTCTCATTTCTTCGCCTAACTTCTCTGTTATCTTCTCCCCTATCTCCTCCATCATCCTCCTTAACTCCTCCTTTTCTATCTCCCCTACCTCTCTATTCAGCCTTTCTGTCTTCTTGCTCCTTCTTAGGCTTCTTTCCTCTTCTTCCTTATCCTCCTCTCCCCCTTCTTCTCTTTTCCTTTTCAAAAAATCCTCTATACATCCCATACTGCTCCTCCTCTCCTTCCCTAACTCATCTACTCTTCTCGGCCTCCCTGCCTTCTTTTTTATTTCTTCCTCATCTCCCTTTTTTCCCCCTTCCTCTAACATCCTATCTCTATTGGTCTCTATCCTCCTATCTCTAATATTTTCTTCATTAATCATTTTCCTCTTATCGCTTTCTTTCTTCGATTCACCTACTCTATGCTCCAACTCGCTCCAACTCGCTAGTGGATTCCCTAGTGAATTCCCTAGTGAATTCCCTATCTTTTTATTCTACTGCACCTACTCCCTACACCTACTCTCTTTCTTCCACGTGTCTACGTGTCCACGTGTCTCACCTTTTCCTACTTTCTCCTTTCTAACTCCTTACCCCTTTATCCTCTCCTATCCTTTCAATCTCTCCTCCTCTTTTTTCTACACCCTCTCACCTCTTATCTCCTACTCACCTCACCCCTTTTCTCACTCTTTCCTCACAAATACCTGCCACGCTTTCACACACCTGTCACTCACTCTCTTACCGGAACCGGAAGCCTATATTATTATTAATATTGAGAGCCGATAAAAATATTTCTTATCTAAATATAAATAAATTCACTATTTACAAGTATTCAGTTTTATATAAATTTTTCAACAACAAATATAAATATTAAATATGATATTTTAAATCGAATCTCTTGGTTTGAGATTACTAACAAAGGAAGTTCGGCAAGTGTAAAATTCAAAAAAATCTGAAACTTTGTATAAGTTTAGAGTAGATGAACCTAATCACAAAACAATTTTTTTTAACTGCTGATATTCGGTTTTAGGGGTGCAGCATCCCCTTAAATAAAATCGGTGTTTACGTTTTCAAGCGAATATCGCCGAAATAATGAGAAATATAAAAAAATGTTTCCAGCAAAAGTTTTATGGTTTCGAAAGCTCTTTATAATGGCATGATCATATTTTGCAAAAATGTTTAATTTTTCAAAATACCCCCACCACGTATCTTTTTTTTTCATATTTAAATTTTTCTTGCAACTAAAATTAAAGTTTATTTCACGCCAAATTCAACCATATATAATAAAGTTGCGATCCGTAAACGTGTTTTTGAGAAATAAACTGAAAACATCCTTACAGGGTATGCTGTCAATTTTATCGGCCCGCTAATTTTGGCTACGACTTCTCTTTCTCCCCTTCTCTCTGTAATTTTTCGCAATGCAAGATAACGATGAAACAGATGTACATCGTAATAAATCTAATCACGTAACTGATTTTTGTATATTACACATTTTATAAATAATATAGTAGTTTTTACAAAAATAAGATATTATTTATTCTATATAATTGTTACAATAATGGTATTGTTCAAAGAAGTGTTCAAAACAGAAGTATTTTTTGCACCATGCACAACGTATAAAAGCCATTTTATCACAAATGCTACATTTCGGTATATGTTTTTCTTCTTTAAAATAACAGTAATTGATTGGATTTTCAAACTTTTCAGGCCGTGTTGATAAATAGCCACTTTTATACCAACTATATTTAAATAAATTTCGAAATCTTGGAGAAGAAAGTTGATTGTGTGCCAAAGACTGTAATTTTATAATGTTATTGCGTAAATGTAAATTTATATCGTAATTATTTAAAATAACATTATCAGAGAAGCTTCGAATAAAATTTTTCCAGATTCTAAAGCCAAAAACATCTAAAGGTTGTATAGAACTTGTACCAAAAAACAAACAAGTAAATATTTTAACAATACCAAAAAAAACAACTGCTTTTATACAACCTTTAGATGTTTGAATTAAAATTGACAGCATACCCTGTAAGGATGTTTTTAGTTTATTTCTCAAAAACACGTTTACGGATCGCAACTTTATTATATATGGTTGAATTTGGCGTGAAATAAACTTTAATTTTAGTTGCAAGAAAAATTTAAATATGAAAAAAAAAGATACGTGGTGAGGGTATTTTGAAAAATTAAACATTTTTGCAAAATATGATCATGCCATTATAAAGAGCTTTCGAAACCATAAAACTTTTGCTGGAAACATTTTTTTATATTTCTCATTATTTCGGCGATATTTGCTTGAAAACGTAAACACCGATTTTATTTAAGGGGATGCTGCACCCCTAAAACCGAATATCAGCAGCTAAAAAAAATTGTTTCGTGATTAGGTTCATCTACTCTAAACTTATACAAAGTTTCAGATTTTTTTGAATTTTACACTTGCCGAACTTCCCTTGTAAGCTGGAAAGCAGTAGTTTGCTAATATTACCTATACATTCGACATTAAAAAGAAAAAAAGGTGTCACTCTACAAAGTTTGATTAATGTAGAATTTTCTAAATGGGAAACGATAAACGGCAATTGTAACGAATGTAAGGGTACCGTGTTGAAAAGGAAAACCGTAATTGAATCAACTTTATCCGTCGTAGTAATACAGCTCAATTTATATACTTTTGTAAACGGTGCTTCTAAAAAAATTATCAACAATCGAATTAACGCCGTGCCGACGAGTAATATCACGATTAATGAAAAAAAGTACAAGGTAATAAGCGCTATATTTCACGAAAGTGAAGAAATGAATCGTGGTCACTACACGTGTATGTTGAGAGCTGACACAAAATCGGAATGGTATTACTCTAATGATATGGAAGTGTTCAAGAAAAAATGGCATAAAGGAGTACAAGGGGCATACATATTGTTCTTAGAACAGATTAAATAATGGCGCTGTATAAAGGCTGCCGTAAGCGCCGAAATGAAACATCGGCTGCTCTGGCGCTGTATAAAGGCTGCCGTAAGCGCCGAAATAAAACATCGGCTGCTCTGGCGCTGTATAAAGGCTGCCGTAAACGCTACATTAAAACATCAACTGTTCTAGCGCTGTATAAAAGTTGCCGTAAGCGCCAAAATAAAATATCGGCTGCTCTGGCGCTTTATAAAAGCTGCTGTAAGCGCTGCGTTAAAACGAGTGCAATAAGTTTCTAATTTGACCTAGGCTTCATGACATTTCAAAAAGTATCATCCAGAAAAAAATTATCAGACAGAAATATGTATGTCGTGTTAAAATCGGAGAGACGAAGAAAAACATATGGTTGCGTTCTCACGAGAATGGGCGATGGAGGGGCCCATTCTTTATTTTCAATATTCATACAAGAATATAAATTCATTCTGTTGCAATTGAAATAAATGTGCAGTGTATTGTTAAAAATTATTACAATTATACAAACATTTACATATATGATTAAATAAAATATATATGTATACTATAATATAATTATATATTTTATATATGTACATATATACCATATATTTCAATTATTTTGAACTGTATTGCATAAATTGTTACTTATACAAAGTTATGTGATAAGAATCGAAAATACATATATTTGTGATACTTGAATTACTAGAAAGCTGCTCTATATATCTGTACTTTAAAAAGTAAGTGATATCCTAAAAAAATCATAAAAATGAAAAGGTCAGGCCATGTTCAAAAGAAAGTACTCAAAAATTTAAACCTTTCAAAATTTAAACGATCTAATAATAAATTACCACGAAAAGTAACTGATATGTTATTCAAGATGCCAGTTCAAAGTGAACATACGTAAAGTGTATATTATCTAAATTTAGTAATAATATATTACCATGAAAAGTAACTGTGATATTTTATTCAAGGTGCAAGTTCACATTGAACATACATACATATAAGTAAAACTGATTACAATTTGATTCTAGAAAATAAGTGCGATATGTTATTCTTAGTGCACAAAATATAATAGTCGTTTATAGAGATTTGATTTGAAATTTATACTAGCCCGTACAATAAAAAATAATTGCTCGTAATTCCAGAGTACCAATTTGTTAATGACTCAGAAAAATAACATGGCGGCCTGCTCTCAAAAAACTTTCGATGGATAGAATAAATAATTAAAATAAGAGTTGTGAAAATTGTATAAATTAAAAATCTCCAATCTTTCTTTAGTAAAATTTCCCGTTAATGACCATTATTAACCTAGGCAAGGTGGCATATGTGATTGGGATTTAACATTATCAGTAATTTATTGAATAGACAGAGAAAAGTTTTGTTGTATGCATCGGTTCAGTGTTTGAAATAACCATGTACTATCCATATACTGTAAAGCACAAATTCTGTATTTCTATCATAAATAATATCTATTTATTAAAATTTTAGCAGACGTCTTTTAAATAGAAAATAGTGTCTTGCGATCATGAAGAATAGGTTTTGAATAGCAAAATTTCATTTGACTTACAATTTTCTTCAGAAACACAGAAGAAAAAGGTATTTGTATATAGTTTTGTATATTCACTTCGTTGTGTGTAGAGCTTTTAAAAATACGTTGAATCCTTATTCTAATCTAATCTTCTTCTAATGTAATTACTTTTCGTACTTCAAATGTTGTAGTAATTATTCTGTAAGAGCTTCGACATTATTTCTAAATGGACATCGAAAAACATCATAGTTTTTTGAGAGCAGGCCGCCATGTTATTTTTCTGAGTCATTAACAAATTGGTACTCTGGAATTACGAGCAATTATTTTTTATTGTACAGGCTAGTATGAATTTCAAATCAAATCTCTATAAACGACTATTATATTTTGTGCACTAAGAATAACATATCGCACTTATTTTCTAGAATCAAATTGTAATCAGTTTTACTTATATGTATGTATGTTCAATGTGAACTTGCACCTTGAATAAAATATCACAGTTACTTTTCATGGTAATATATTATTACTAAATTTAGATAATATACACTTTACGTATGTTCACTTTGAACTGGCATCTTGAATAACATATCAGTTACTTTTCGTGATAATTTATTATTAGATCGTTTAAATTTTGAAAGGTTTAAATTTTTGAGTACTTTCTTTTGAACATGGCCTGACCTTTTCATTTTTATGATTTTTTTAGGATTATGTATATAGTCGCGTATGAGATATATAGCGTATTCTTTCTCGCGCATGCGATTATTTGAGTATCCTTTCTATCTTTTGTAAAATTGTGCGGAGGACGGCCAGCGTGATAGATCTTAGAAGTAAGTCGCGAAGGACCTACTATAGATTACGGGAGGTTTTGCATTGCCAAGATTACTAGAATTAGTTACTTCGCACGGACCTTATTAAGTCTCGTGTGTTAATAATTATTCGCCACGTATGCGGGCAAGTTTACTTCCGGGTCCCGCGTGTCCCCTGATATCTCCGCGTCGGGTCGTCTCAAAGTCGCGAGATCATAATAACGCGCCGCGTTTCGGCCGTACATGCGCCGTACAGTATCGTCCCGAATGTAAAATACGACTTCGCTTTCTTTATATTTCGGCGTCACATAAAACTCCTGCCCGCTACGAACGACAAGTGCGCGGATCTCAATTCGTAACTTATCTAAAGAATATTATTTCTTTATACACCATATTACTCAAACTTTATATTTTTTTTTGTTCTTTGTTCATCTTATTGTTGTGGTGTATTCGATGTGTGCGTTGCGCCGTGGCGAGCACCGCATGTTGCGGGCATGCGCGGGCGCCGAGAGGGGAGCGACCAGTCGCCAAACCGACCGGCAAGCCGATCGACAGATTTGTATCACCGTTCAACAAATACAATAAACCATTGTCATAAAGTATTGTAGACCATGTTTTAGAAGTACAGAACAACTGGCGACGAGGATTTAACACGAGTGAATAATCGTGTGTGAACCGGCACGTGCGGAAAAGAAATTCGGGAAGGCGAGCAACACGTGCTTAATCGCAGGAGCAACGAATTTTCTCCCACAGTGCGGTGCGAGCCAGGTAAAAAACATCGCATGTCAGATAGAAAAGAAACGAGGTAGATTCAAAACCTGAACAAAGAGGAGCAGAAAGACTGATCAATGAGTTAAATAGAAGAGGTGTAAATTTCGACAGCAATAGCAATTATAACGAACTTCGCGAATTACTGGGCGCAGTTATAAAGAAAAGGAAAGACAAAAACAAGCCGGTCGGTAGCGTGGACCTTGAAGGAAATCACGAGGACAACACGCAAAGCAACGAGGAAAACAAAGACAGTAAATGGGGTGAGTCGAATGCCACAGAGGAGAGAGCCGACTACGACACGATGTCAGACGGAATAAAGCTGGAGTTTTGCCTACACAAAGACGATTGGGAAACGTTCGTGGAACGAATAGAATTGTATTTCGTCGCGAAAGACATCAAGGTCGAAAAACAAGCCGCGCAATTACTAACGCGATTAGACGAAGATGCTTTCAAGTTGATGAAGCAATTGGCAGCACCAGCAAAGTTAACGACAAAAACTTTTGCAGAATTAACAAAACTGATGACAGACCAATTAAACCCCAAGCCATCGGAAGTGATGGAAAGGTGCAAGTTCAATATAGCCAAGCAGGAATCAAACGAAAGCGTCGCCGATTTTGCAGCCAGGCTCAAGAAACTAGCACTGTACTGCAACTTCGAAGCTCAATTGAAATCTGCTTTCCGAGATCAGCTGGTATGCGGATTGCGAGATCACGACACAAGAGTGGCACTATTTCGAGTGGAAAAATTAGATTTTGACACTGCGTATAAGGAAGCCACGGCAAGAGAATCGGCAGTGAAAAATGCATCAAGCTCACTGAACGCATTGGACAATAAAAATACAAAAAGTGACGTTTTTTTGATGCAAGAAAAAAAACAGTGGTCGAGGAAAAAAAGTGCCCCGCCAAGTCATAGCGAGCACAATTCAACGAAACAAAAAAACCGAAGGAGTGACGAATCGGCATGCCTTTGTTGCGGCGGGCTAAATCATTGGAAAAAAGACTGCCGCTATAGGGACTGAGGATGCAATAGCTGTGGTAAGAAAGATCATCTCCAGCGAGTATGCAGAAAAAATGCAGCCAGGCGAGACAGACAACAATTGAAAAAGTTCGGCGACAACGAAGAGACTCCGAGGCGAGCGGAGCAGTCAACGCATCGCGACGATTTCCACAAGATTGATATGACCGACGAGAGCGAGTGTGTGAGGTATACATGCGATCGTGACAATGCGCAGCCGATGTTCCTCGATGTGAATGTAAACGGCGTTAGAGTGAAAATGGAGGTGGACACGGGCACGTACGCGACGGTTATTTCCGAATCAGGTTACAACGAGTCTTTCATTGGGTATAAAGTAACGAAAACGGTCAAAGAACTTAAGACGTACGATAATAAAATTCTAAAACCCGTCGGTAAGTTAGAGAACCTCGCGATCAAATATAATAACAGGAAAAGTAAAGCAGATTTATTTGTGTTGCCCGGGTCGGGTTCAAGCTTAATTGGACGACAATGACTAAATAAATTGGGGTTGTGGCCATTAAAATTAGGGCACGGAGGTGAGGTTAGCGTAAATAAAATAGACGTTGAAAACATGAAAAATTATTTTCTGATTAAGTATAACGATTTGTTTAGCAATACCCCGGGAAGGTATAATAAAAACGAGACTAAACTGTATCTAAAGGAAAACGCACAACCGGTGGCGTTAAAATGTAGAAACGTAGCACATGCGTTAAAACCCCTCGTTGAAAAGGAAATCGAGCGACTGGTAAAACTTGATCATTTGGAACCTGTAGAAACTAGTGAATGGGCTACGCCGATTGTGCCCGTTTTCAAAAAGAACGGCTGTATTAGAATATGCGGGGATTTCAAACTTACGGTGAACCCGCATATTATCATAGATAAGTACCCATTACACACGATTGATGAAATATTTACATGCTTAAAAGGGGGGGATTATCCGAGTTGGATTTAACGCATTGCTACATGCAATTTCTAGTGGACAAGGATAGCAGGCATTTGCTCACGATAGTTACACACAAGGACTTGTTTAGGTATAGAAACATCCCTGAAGGAGTATCGCCTGCACCAGCAGACGTGCAGCAAAAAATGGACGAGTGTTTGAGAGGAATAGACGGCGCGTACATAGACAATATTTACGTGACAGGTAGAACGGAAATAGAGCATAAAGCGAACCTAGAAAAGGTGTGCGAGAGACTCTCGAAATGCGGATTAAGAGTAAATCTAGAAAAAAGTAAATTTTTTCAAAAACGGATCGAAATCTTAGGTTTCGTAATCGACAAAGAAGGGTTACATAAAGCAAAGTCAAAGGTGGTTGCAATATTGAACGCGCCTAAGCCAGAGAATAAAAAAGAGCGTAGTTTATTTTTGGGCCTTGTAACTTTTTACGAAAGATTTCTAAAAAATAGATCGGCAAATTTGAAGCCGTTATACGATTTATTGAACAGTGATGAATATTATTGGAACAACGAGTGCACGAAAGCATTCGAATGGGTAAAAGATGAACTAATCTCGCCTAGGATTTTAGCGCATTATAATTCAAATGAAAAAATTGTGTTAGCGTGCGACGCATCAGACTATGGAATCTCCGCCATACTGTCACACAAATACTCGGACGGAGCGGAAAAACCGATTGCATTTGCGTCTAAAAAGATAGATAAAAAAGAATTGAACCGCACAATACTTGATAAAGAGGCGATGGCGATAGTTTTTGGGTTTAAAAAATTTTTTAAATATATTTTCGGGAAAATAATTATTTTAAGAACAGACCAAGCGCTTCAATTTATACTCGGACCGAGAAAAGGCATTCCGATTACAGCGGATAATCGTTTGCAAAGATACGCGTATTATTTGTCAGGTTTCCGGTATACAATTGAACACGTAAAGTCAAAGTCAAACGCGAATTGCGATGCACTATTGAGACTACCCATCGAAAACAAAGACGACATTTTACTACTAGAATTGAGCCCCGAATTTTCGCATGTAAATTTTTTTGAAGAAGGCATAGAATCGTTAAATCACAAAATGTTACGTGAAACAAGCAGAAAAGATGAAACGATTAATAAAATTATGAAATATGTAACAAACGAGTGGCCAAGCGTAATAGACTTAACAGAAATAGAGAGGTGTTACCATGCAAAAAGAACGTAACTTACAATCGAGAGAGGATGCTTGTTTTGGGGATTAAGAGCGGTTATCCCAACAAATATGCGTCCGTTAATTTTAAACAAACTACATGCAACGCATTTAGGCATAGTAAAAATAAAAATGTTTGCGCGTTCACATGTTTGGTGGCCAAAAATTGATACGGATATAGAGATACTGGTGAAAGAATGTAAAATTTGCCAAATAGAACAAAAAAAAACCACCAAACACGCCGTTGACAACCTGGCCCTGGCCAACGAAAACGTGGAACCGCATCCACTGCGATTTTGCGGGACCATGTTATGGGAATATGTACTTAATTGTAATTGACGCACACTCAAAATGGCCCGAAATAATAAATTTCAGAAACAACACAAAAGCATATAGGGTGATAGAAGTTTTTGAGGACTTATTCGCGCGTTTCGCGATACCATTGCATTGCGTAACGGACGGAGGTCCACAGTTTAGAAGCGCCGAGTTTCACGATTTTTTAATACAAAAAGGGGTAAAACATACCTACTCTCCACCTTACCACCCTGCGACAAACGGGCCGCAGAAAACTTTGTACAGACATTCAAGGATAAGGTCAAAAAAATTGTTCAGGGGGGAAAAAGTGTGAGTACGGCTGTAAACATGTTCCTGTACGATTACCGTAGCATAGAGCATTGTACTACGGGAAGAAGTCCAGCGTATTCAATGTACAAGCGCGAGTTAAGAACACGCTTCGACTTGCTTAGACCAAACACGGACGAAACAGTCGAGGGGAAGCAGCGCGCACAAATATTGAATAGATCGGGCAAGCGTCAAGCGCAGTTCGAATCAGGCGACGACGTAATGATCAACGACTACGGGCCGAGATCCGAGAAGAGAATTGCGGGTAGGATCATAAGGCAAACGTCGCCATCGACATACATTGTACAAATAGACAACGATACGGTAAAGAAACGTCATGTAGACCAGAGTGCCAGCGAGGGCGAACCGTAGCAATTTGCGTCGCTCTCCACGCTTAAATAAGACTTAATTAAACGGGGGGAGAGTTGTGGTGTATTCGATGTGTGCGTTGCGCCGTGGCGAGCACCGCATGTTGCGGGCATGCGCGGGCGTCGAGAGGGGAGCGACCAATCGCCAAACCGACCGGCAAGCCGATCGACAGATTTGTATCACCGTTCAACAAATACAATAAACCATTGTCATAAAGTATTGTAGACCACGTTTTAGAAGTACAGAACAATTGTTAAAATATATTCCATGACTATTACATTTGAGTGATTCTAAATAGCCACTCTCGACCTCCGTTCTCTCTTCCGTCCGAACTCCCCCTCTACTCCCTGACGCTCTGAGCAAGTCAAGCATTGCCGTCGCGGAATTTTCGGGACGTTTTTCAGATTCTCGAAGGGTTTTTTCCTAATTGTGAATTTTTAGAGTGGCGCAAATCTCGCGCCTGGCGCCCAGGCAAACGAAAAATTATTGGGTCTTCGCGAGTTTCTCGCTTTCCGCGCCGAAGGTGTGCCGTCGGCCAATTTCATCGGCCCTACTTTTGGATAACTATTTATCCGACCGAATAACAAGAATTACGGTTTTAATAGTTTAATTAAAAATAGTTAAATTATTAAGTATATATATTTCAATAATTTTCAATTTTAATTTAAGTTTGTGGAGAAATGGTTATAAAAATATATAAAATACAAATACAAAAATATACAAATTGTTCAGATAATAATAAAAATATTGCCATTTTTTACATATGAATATTAATATATTTACATAAATTATCTTCCGATCTATCAAATATCCATTATTTCTAATTTCCATTATTTCCATTACTAATTATTTCCATTATTACTAATAATTTCTTTATTAAATAATTCTTTTTTATCAATTAACATTGCACATATAAATAAACGTTTTTTTTTTATTTTTGGCATAGGATCATTTGTTGGACAAACGACATGTGATGAGATGGAAAAGTTAAGCACTTCTATAGTTGTTTTTATGCAGAGGTTTAACCGAAAATTGGAAACAGATTGTTTCATGGCATTTTACATCTAAGTCTTCAAATGATGATATCATGACTCAATTACTGTTTAAAATTGTCGAAGAAGCAGAGAAAATAGGCTACAAAGTCCATGGATTAGTTTATGATATGGGTCCAAAAAATCAAGCAATATGGCACAATTTAGGAATTAAAATTTCGAGAAATAACAATACTTCATTTGTAATGCATCCAATACGGACTAATGATAATTTTTATATATTTCCGGATGTACCACATTTATTGAAAAACCTACGGATGGCTTTAACTAACAATTCTATTATTACAATAGCACTGTCAATTGTAGAATTAGAAAATTTGTCATGCAATGAAGTTAGATTTAAATATCTCAAAGAATTAAATGTAATTTCTCAGGAACGTACACATTTAAAATTAGCTCCAAATATAACTATCGACATTGTGACCCCAACAGGATTCAACAAAATGTAGCAGCTGCAGCACATATATTCAACGAAAAAACAGGTGCTGCTTTGGATACATTGATAGAACTGAATTTAATGGATAATGAAACTAAAACTACAGCTTGGTTTTTTAGAAAAGTACGGGCTTGGTTTGATGCGATGAACAGCAGAAAGCAAAATGAAGCGATTACTCCAAGTAATAGAAACTTAAAAATTGGTATTATTGACGATTTTTTACATCTAATCGAAATATAATTATTGGTAACTCGTGGAAACCGATTCAAACTGGCATAAAAATGTCAGTTTTAAACACTATTACATTGATTGAATATTCATTCAAAAATGGATATCTTTTCTTTCTAACTTCTCGTTTAAATTAAGATGCCATTGAAAATTTATTTTCCACGTTGCGCCGAAAAGGAAATGTAAATCTAACAGATTTACAAGCTAAACGTTGTCTTCGCCTCGTTACATTGTCCCAATTTATCGATATCCAAAAAGAAAAAAAAATTATGAAGATGATGACGACAAGTATTATATTGATTTCTTCAGTTCATTAACAAATAATAATGAGAACGTAAATAATACATCTATTTCAGCCAAAGATTGCATGTACTCACACATATACGAAAATAATCAAGGTTATTCGGATATTGTATCAATAACAAATGGATTTGAATGTAATGTAATTAATAATGTCATAGGAAGTGCAATATCTTATGTATTAAGAAAAAAATTCGTTTGCAATAACTGTTTAAAAGCCTTTACTGTTGACGATAATGGTCCTAACTCATTTTATACCAAAGCTTTTTTGTTTGGATTTTTAGAGAGTCCTTCTAACAATATTTTTAGGTATATTACTTTGGTTGAAGTCCATTTGCAAGCACATTTTGATAGATGTGCTTTGCATCTTTGATTATTTGATCACTCAGTAGAAATGATAGAAATATGGGCGCCTTACAAAAACTTTAAAATTTCAAAAATATGTGCAGAACGTACGAAACAGTGCAATTTCTTTTATAACATTTTATGTCGATATATTCAAATTTGCCAAATTATTTATATAAATAATGAAAAAAAGAAAATACGGTTATCCAAAAATAAGTCTTTTGGATCAGAAAGTGCCCATAGGCAAGCTATTATTTAAATAATAATATATTTTAAAATATTGTTTTTTCTAAAATACATATTTATAAGGAGTATAAAAAGGCTTGTAAGAGCTGTGTAAATGGCAATTAAGTTTAATAAGAATCAACGCATATAATAAGAAATTATAAGATACAAGCAAAAAATTAAATAAAACATGGTTAATCGCATATATGGAATTTGACAATTGCAATAAAATAAATAAAATAAATAGACTCATAGTGGAACGTTAGAACGAAGTCAGAACGGACGTTTCGACTTGATTTTTCAAGTCGTTTTCAGCGCACAATATAAATAATTACAAAAAAAATCAACTAAAACATTGTATCAAAACTAATAACCTACAGGAGTCATAATGTGTATAAAAATATTTTACAATAATCAGATATTAAATACGTTAGCACAATAGACAGTCAATTATGTTTAAAAAAAAATTATAAGTAAATGATTATTCAAAAAGTAAGCGAAAAAGTAAACCGCAAGTGTTGTAGGAGTCGTGAAGGTATCTGCTCTGTGCATTATCTCATAAATACTTATTTCACCTCTAATTAACTGATTGAAATGAACGCTGATTATAAAAGACATAATCTAGTGATTTCTGTAACCAATCAAATTTTATAATCTAATTATAAACGATGACTAACACAATCTTTAAAATATATGAGATATGCTTACATAATTATAATGATGTCAAACTTGATGACAAAAATTTTTAAACGCACGCCTCTTTCATGACACTACAGTTACAATACGACTGTAACGTTGGTTATTAAAATCTGTTATGCTGTTTACCTGTTTACTAATTTGTGATTTTGACATTTCGGGAGTTTGTTTAATATGTTATTATATATGTCAGGCAAATTTTCTGTATCACTTTGTAGATTAAGATTATTATTTTCTCTTAATATGCATTATTTCAGATGTAAGACTTATATGCTAGAAAATAAACCTTACAAGGACGAGACATAAGTACGTATAAAATTTATACGCTGAGAAATATTCACTTAAATCGTTTGAACGATAGAGTTTTGAGCCTGAATATAGTAATCTAATTGAAAAGTGTCTATAAGATCTGTTCTGGCCTCTTATGATCAGAACGAGAGTGAGTATCTAGATCACTTGATAAGGACTCAAAGAAGGGTCGAAACGTTGTGATTAAATAAATAATTTTTGCCAGTACGGTCGAGAGAAGATAACATATATATATATTGCAACGTCTTTTCCTGCTCCGAAACGCCAAATTCGGAGAGGGGAGCGTTCAATTTGAATATTCTGATCGTTAGCGTCAAAAATCGGTAACATAAGAGCTTAACTACTCTTATTTCGGTGTTTTTGGTAACTCACGATAAAGTTGGGCGCCAGGCTCATTTACATGCGCCACGGTAGCGATAAAAACGGGACCTTAGGTATCCCTTCGAAATTCGGCAGTGAGTCGCGGGTCTAGATTGTTCTTATACTATGGCTGAGAGAGAGAGGTATTCAGAGAGACTTACACAGGTTGACATGGATAGACAGATATATTTCAGACAATTAAGACTAATAATTATACATGGAATAGATATAAATTTACAATAGAAGTATATGAGGGAAGTTAACATTTAGGTTAAAGATACAGATAACTATAATGAACAGAGATGAAGATTCCGGTACGACAGTATCGATCGCCAGGATTGACTAATCGAATTTTTATTAACTATGACGGTAATTAACAACTTCTAACAATCTCGCGACAATATTATACAATTAAATATACAGGAATATTCGGTAAACAGTTCGGTCGTTCAAACTCGGTATCTCGGGTACGCGGTATGCACAGAGGTCACATAAACACGAGTCGAGACACGGCGCGATGCAAAAAAAACCGTTAACGATAAGGCGACGGCAATTTCGTGACTCTCTCGCACGACTCTCTCGCCGAGTCGAAAATCGAAATAATTATCATACTCGTGGAGAACAGCTGCACGTAAATTCCGTAAATTGAATAACAGAATAATAAAAAAAAGAAGATCTTACGCACGGTGACCGTGACATAAAACGGTACTCGGAATATACCGACGAACAAGAATGGAAGATTCTCGCTCTCGGAAAGATTGACTGTCGGCGGCACTTCTTGGAGAGGGCTCGACTTGCGAAACTCGAAGTCGGCTGGCCCCGCGGTAACGATACTTAGAGAAAGAGACCGCTCTCTCTAGCACAAGACGACACGATAACGAGACGATACGGTTCTCACGGTAATTACTCTACTTTCTCGCCACTCACGACACCAACCAACACTCACGTACGGTTACCCGAGAGGCGGCTTACAATAAGTGGCGATAAAGTCCGATGTCCTTGCGGGATATAGGCCGGGATCTAGAGGCATCCTCACGTGTGTATGGCTCGCCGAACAATGAAGAGCCGGGCCTCGCGCTTATTGGTACCTCGAGCGCCGCGCTTCCGCGCATTCCATCAATGATAGAGTCGATAGCGGGGGTCCTAGGGTCTCCCGGACTCTCCCCCCCAGCCAGTATAACTTCTCGCCGGGAATTTTGAACGCTGAACAAGAGGATGCTTTCTCCGATATCTCAGACTGGCATTCCTCTTGCGGGATAGGCGGTAGGCTGGCCGAGCCCTCCGTTCGTCCCTCTCCAGAATATGCAATGTGGTCGATACTGTCCTGAGTTCTCTCGGTATTTTATAATATGTCAATTGCATTAATATTGCGCGAGAGATATTTAACTAAATTTCACATCCTGTCTTGCTTTCTCTTGCCGCACAAAATGGCTCCCGGCCGTCCTCTCAGACCGTTGTCGTTGCGCTTCCCAATAACTTCACGGCACGCGCATCGACAGATCGATGCTGCGTGTAAATCCTAGTCCCGCAAAGAAGGTCTTACAAAATATTTATCGCACCCTCCCCGATACGAGGGGCGCTCCAGACCGTCGCGTCCTACCCGGTCGGGCTTTCCGCCCTTGTGACGGCGCTCCAAAGGCGTCACGTTACAATATATATATATATATATATATATATATTACAACGCTCGATTTAGCATCAGGTTATCACCAGATACCGATGGCTGAATACAACAAAAATAAAACGGCTTTCTCAATTTCTTTTGGACACTATGAATTCAATTCAGAATGTTATTTGGACTGAAAAACGCACCTGTGACCTTTCAGCGGCTAATAAATTCAGTATTGACCGGAATTCAAGGGCTTAAATGTCTTGTATATCTTGACGACATTGTCATATATGAATCAAGTTTAGAAAACCATAATAAGAGGCTTACGGAAGTATTGCAGAGACTACGGACACACAACCTGAAACTGCAGCCAGATAAGTGCGAATTTCTACAAAAGGAAGTTATCTACTTAGGGCACATAATCTCGGAAAACGGTATATTACCTGATCCATCAAAATTAGAGACGGTAAAAAATTTTCCGACGCCGCAAAAAGTCAAAAATGTACAGATATTTATAGGGCTCGCCGAATACTACAAAAAGTTAATTCAGGATTTCTCGAAGATTGCGAAACCTCTGACTAAATTAACAAAAAAGGGCAAAGCCTTCGGATGGAACAACAAACAACAAATTGCGTTTGATATTTTAAAAAAGAAACTAATAACGGCACCAATATTGCAATATCCAGATTTCAGTAAAAAATTTAATGTAACCACAGACGCGTTCGATTACGCAATTGGAGCCGTGCTCTCACAGGGGGCCATAGGCAATGACCGCCCTATTGCTTACGCAAGCAGAGTGCTATCTTGCGCGGAGCAAAATTACAGCACAACTGAAAAGGAATTATTAGTAATTGTATGGGCCGTAAAACATTTTAGGCCATACGTATACGGGACAAAGTTCAAAATCATCACAGATCATAAACCATTAGTATGGCTACTCAACGTAAATGACCCCGGCTCAAGGTTAATTCGCTGGAGGTTAAAATTAAAAAAATATGATTACGAAATCATACATAAGGCCGGACGAGCAAACACAAACGCTGACGCACTGAGTCGGAACGTAATCCGAAACGCTGACTCGAGCGAAAGAATGGAAGAAATATGCAAGACAGAAAAAGGAGAGGTAAACGACTCCGATAATGAAAGAGTGTACACCAAAGAGGGAAAACGACAGATAATTTATGAATATCATTGTTTGAGATGTTAAGTAAAATTTTTGTAAATTCTAGAATTATCCATCCGCGTCAATAATAAAAGTCACGGTCTTTTTTGTATGTTTGTCACGGTAAAAAACTGTCATAAATTAAACCTGTCATCTCAAAAACATTCTTTGCACACAAACAATTAGCGGTATCGCAACCGCTTTCACCGGATACTTTTCGCGCTACAAGCATGCGCAAAATTGCCACGCGGCCTCGATCACCAATTAGAAAGAGCGAGCGGCCGCGCGCGCATGGCAAGACGCGAGTTCGTTGCGCATTTTAGAAAAGCGGCCAATAATGAGCTGTGCCCTCGAGTCACCTCGAGCACAATTTAAATTGCTCGCAATAATTGGCGCTTCCCGAAAAAGTGGGTTTTCTTCGGAAACCCATAAAAGAGAGCTCGCACCCGAAAACCGGGCCTTATCGCTTTCCGCAGTGACCGCATAACGCAAACCGCATATTATTTGATCCGCAAAAATCTCGTTGACGACCGCCGCTTATTTCGCACTTTGTTCTCGATTCTATTTTCACTGAAATAATTAACTGTTATAATAAGTCTTGTTCAAGTATTTTGTAATTAAGTGTATATTGAAATTAAACTTTTTTTGATACAAAAGAAAGGGTGACTTATCCTGTTGTGTCGCGCGATCCTCTCTCACGCAGCGCGTTCGCGAACATATTTCTGGTCCTTCGAGCCGGATCACGTCGTGCCGGCATCCGCAAGTTTGTGAACGTGTCTTTTGGTGCAGTCAGTGAGTTCGTAGTTCGACATGGATGTGAACACCTTGATCGATTGCCAACGTGAGATCCAAGTCCGTATTTCACGCTCCGTGGAATACTTGAAGAAGCTGGGCACGACCAACATTACCGCCAGTGCCGTATCTACACGCATCAGGATCCTAGATCAGCTGTGGACGAAATTTGAGGCACAGCATGATCATTCGCGCGGCTCTGAAAGAGAAGTTTAGTGAGAGCGAATACTTCAAGTCGGAGTTGCATGGAGATACTGAAAATCTTTACGTGACACAACGCAGTATCTTGGATGGCTACGCTGAACATTTCCGGAAGCCAAACGTATCTCCATCAGTCGACGTTGCATCAAAGTTTTCGCTGCCGCGCATCAAGTTGCCGCCGTTCTCTGGCGCCTACGCTGATTGGCCGTCATTTCGTGATCTCTTCCTGTCCGTTGTGAGCAGCAATTCCATCTCGAACATCGAGCGCCTTCACCACCTCCGCTCATGTTTGACAGGTCAGGCTGAAAAATTGATAAGATCACTACCTGTCACAAGTGACAATTACGATCGCGCTTGGGCAATCTTGAACAAGCATTACGATAACAAAAGAGAGTTAATCCGCTCCAACTTTGCCACGTTTACCGCCGTGCCAAAGATGAAGGGAGATACCGCTGAGGAGCTGAGCCGCATCCACAACGCTGTCACCGCCGCCATCAATGCACAGGAGAGTATTGGACGTCCTATCAACACGCACGGGATGGACCTGTTCAATCACCTGGTCATCGAATTGTTCGACGCACGCACTCGTCTCGAATGGGAGTCAGCCACGTCAGACTCCACCGAACCACCACAGAACGAGGCACTTTTCGACTTCATTAGTCGACGGGTATTGACCCTCAACGCCGCACGACCGAGGAGTGTCACAAAGGGACCTGGAGAGGCATCACGATTCGCCAAAGCGCACGTCACCAGACATCAAGGCACAGATTCGCCTCAGTGTGCACTGTGTCGTGAAAAACATACACTGATAACCTGCAAGGAGTTCAAGGCCAAGACCGCGGTCGAACGGAAAACATTCGTGGAGACCAACCGATTGTGCTTCAACTGCCTGGGCAATCACTTCTTGTCACGGTGTCAATCAAAAAAGAATTGCCTCACTTGCAACGCACGACACCACACCATGCTGCACGGGGCATCCACGTCACCACTGTCCGCTGAGGCCACTTCACTTGCCACCACACTGGCCACCTCACGGCAGTTTGAGAGTCACAAGGCCGTCCTTCTTGCAACTGCTCGCGTCAAGGTCGCGGACCGCTACGGATCACCACACGAGGTTAGAGTCTTGATCGACCAGTGCTCCGAGGTGTCCATCATCTCTGAAGCACTGGCTCAACGTCTTCGTCTTCCTCGAGCTTCGACGGATCTGTCCATCTTTGGCATCGGAGGGACTCGCTGGATCGGCTCGTGGCAAGGTTACCCTGGACATCACATCCGACGTGACCAACGCCGAGCTTCGCGTGGTCGCCTTTGTGCTGCCTCGCATCTCACTACAACAAGGCACCGCCCAACGCGAGAATTGCAGCTGGCCTCACATCCAAGGACTCCGACTGGCCGACCCGCGGTACCTGGATGACGATCCTGCGGAGCTACTTCTTGGTGCAGAGGTCTACTCGTTGATCCTTGAGGAAGGCCTTCGTAAGGGCGACTCACGCATGCCGATCGCCCAGCAGACCAGCTTAGGATGGATCCTGTCCGGAGGCTACGACTCAGCAGTCACCGACGGACATCGCCGCACGTTTCAGTGCACTGCCGACAACGACCTCGCTGACCTGGTGCGACGATTCTGGGAGCAGGAACGCGAGCCAGCAGCTGGGATCTTGCTCACCGCCGACGAAGCCAGATGCGAGGACATCTATGTGCGCACAGTCACACGCACATCCAGTGGAAGATACGTGGTGAGGCTGCCATTTGCCTCACCGCCGACATCACTCAGCGAGACTCGTCGACCTGCAGAGCGCCTCCTGGAAGCAATGGAGCCGAAGGGAGCCCGTGATGCTCGGTTCGGTGATCTCTATCGAGACTTCATGGACGAGTACGAAAACCTGCAACACATGGAGAAGGTTAGTACGTCTACAACAGGTTCTGGCCCCAGGTGCTACTTACCGCATCACGGGGTCCTCAAGGAGTCGAGCACGACCACGAAGCTCAGGGTTGTGTTCAACGGCTCCCAACGCACACGGTCCGGAGAGTCGCTGAACTCGCACCTCCTCACTGGAGCTAATCTCTTGCCAGCACTCGCTGACGTCTTACTCCGTTGGCGTTGGCATCGGTACGTTTTCGTCACGGACATCGAGAAAATGTACCGACAAATTCTTGTGCATCCGGAGGATTGTCGCCTGCAAACCATCCTGTGGCGCCACAACAGCTCAGACAACATCCACGAGTACGAGCTGAAGACCGTGACCTACGGACTGGCGTGCGCACCCTTCCTCGCCATCAGGACTCTTCAACAACTTGCCGCAGACGAAGAGGCACGCTCTCCACGCGGAGTCAGGGCGCTGCGACACGACTGTTACGTCGACGACGTGGTCACCGGTGCTGACAGCCTAGCGGATGCTGTCGAACTCCAACAGGAACTACAAAGGCTCTGCATGGCGGGCGGATTTCCTTTGCGAAAGTGGGCTGCCAACAATCAGCTGGTACTCACCGGAATTCCACCGGAACATCGGCTTCAACGCGGACCGCGCTCGTGGGAAGGAGAGAGCCACGCCACCCTGGGTCTTCGATGGCATCCTCAAGGGGATTGGTTCTCCTTCACCATACGTCCACGTTCAATCACCGACCACACGAAGAGACGAGTCTTGGCCGAGACAGCTCGACTATTCGATCCGATGGGCTGGCTAGCGCCTGTCGTCATCCGAGCCAAAATTTTGATCCAGTCTACGTGGCTTCAACGGCTGGATTGGGACTCTCCGCTGCCTGATCAGGACGCACACCGCTGGAAACAACTGTTGAATCAACTTCCGTTGCTGGATCACATCCGTGTGGATCGTTGGCTCAGCACCGGAGATGACCAGTCGCAATTGCAGCTCCATGGGTTTGCCGATGCATCGGAGCGAGGATACGCCGCCGTCGTGTACATCCGTAACGCTGCAACAGAGAAAACATCAATTAATCTGCTGATGGCAAAATCGAAGGTCGCACCAGTCAAGCAGGTGTCGTTACCTCGATTGGAACTTTGTGCCGCCGCATTACTCACCACGCTCATGCTGCATGTACGCACTACCCTCGGCTTGGCTGCTACGCCGGTGCACCTGTGGTCTGACTCTAAGATCACTCTTCACTGGATCGACGGACACTGCACGGGGGTGTGCAGCTGACACTCGGCCTGCTCCGCCTGCGCTTCTGGGTACCTCGAGGAAGAACCGCCGTCAAGCAGCAGCTACATTGATGCGTTACCTGCACTCGATGGCGTGCTGCCACGCCACAGCCTCAGATGGGTAACCTTCCTCGGGACCGAGTAACGCCAACCCGACCGTTCCTCAGCACCGGCGTGGATTACGCAGGACCCATCCTCCTCCGGACCAGCAAGGGACGTGGACACCGTGCGCACAAGGGGTACATCGCAGTCTTCGTCTGTTTCTGGTCGAAGGCCACTCACTTGGAAGTCGTCTCCGACTACACCTCAGAGACTTTCATCACCGCTCTGCACCGCTTTGTCTCCCGCAGGGGCCTTTGTGCTGAGATTTACAGCGACTGCGGCACGACATTCATCGGGGCAGATCGTACGCTGCGAGGTCTCTTCGATGCAGCGACAGCCGAAGGTCATCGTATCGTCCTTGCCGCCACCGCTCAAGGAATCCGCTGGCACTTCAACCCGCCAGCGGCCCCGCACTTTGGTGGTCTTTGGGAGGCTGCAGTGAAGTCGACCAAATTCCACCTCCGTCGGGTGATCGGCGAGACCACCCTCACGTTCGAGGAGCTGAGCACACTCCTCGCCCAGATCGAAGCTTGTCTTAATTCTTGTCCGTTGCAGGCACTCTCAGATGACCCAGAGGACGTCTCGGCGTTGACCCCTGGTCACTTCCTCGTCGGGGCGCCGCTACTTGCTGTGCCGGAACCGTCATTGACAGGGCAGACGGTATCCACCTTGTCACGCTGGCGTCATTTGCAGCAGATGAGAGATCACTTCTGGCAGCGATGGTCATCCGAATATTTGCACGGACTAGCCTCACGCACCAAATGGCTCAAGGACGAAGCTGCACCCCACGTCGGCGATCTCTGCCTCGTGCGCTCCGAGCTCACCCCACCGAGCCGATGGCCACTGGCTCGCATATCGCGACTGCACCCCGGGGACGATGGGATTGTACGCGTGGTGTCAATCCGAACGGCCACGTCCGAGCTTGTGCGCCCACTCGTCAAGCTTGTTTTCCTCCCGGGCGTGAACGACGCACCTACACCGCACGCTGACACTTCGTAACGTCACTCATTACACAATCATCATATCATGCATCATAGCATCTGTCGCACGTCACTCATCTCATCCACCACCGCACAAAAAATTATTTTGTTATCACCGCTCACTGCATTGCACACTCGCCGTTCACATCAACCACGCGTTTTCGCCGGATCAGCTGATTATTTCACACCACGCGTTCACCACGTGCTCTCATCGGCTCAGCTGATCGATTCACACCTCGCGATCCACCACGTGTATTTCGCCGCGCCGGCGCGCCCGCCCCACCATCGATCGCTATCGGAATGTGATCCGCGCCGGAACCACCAACCTTTGTCACGTTGCGACAAGGCGGGCGGGAATGTTTGAGATGTTAAGTAAAATTTTTGTAAATTCTAGAATTATCCATCCGCGTCAATAATAAAAGTCACGGTCTTTTTTGTATGTTTGTCACGGTAAAAAACTGTCATAAATTAAACCTGTCATCTCAAAAACATTCTTTGCACACAAACAATTAGCGGTATCGCAACCGCTTTCACCGGATACTTTTCGCGCTACAAGCATGCGCAAAATTGCCACGCGGCCTCGATCACCAATTAGAAAGAGCGAGCGGCCGCGCGCGCATGGCAAGACGCGAGTTCGTTGCGCATTTTAGAAAAGCGGCCAATAATGAGCTGTGCCCTCGAGTCACCTCGAGCACAATTTAAATTGCTCGCAATAATTGGCGCTTCCCGAAAAAGTGGGTTTTCTTTGGAAACCCATAAAAGAGAGCTCGCACCCGAAAACCGGGCCTTATCGCAGTGACCGCATAACGCAAACCGCATATTATTTGATCCGCAAAAATCTCGTTGACGACCGCCGCTTATTCCGCACTTTGTTCTCGATTCTATTTTCACTGAAATAATTAATTAACTGTTATAATAAGTCTTGTTCAAGTATTTTGTAATTAAGTGTGTATTGAAATTAAACTTTTTTTGATACAAAAGAAAGGGTGACTTATCCTGTTGTGTCGCGCGATCCTCTCTCACGCAGCGCGTTCGCGAACAATCATGATGCGCCCATTGGAGGACATCAGGGAATAGAGAGAACAATTAAGAGGATCTGTTTAAATCATGATTGGCCGGGTTTAACGAAAGACGTCAAAAAGCACATCGCCAAGTGTGAATCATGTCAAAAAAATAAATTGTTGCGGAAAAACAAGGCGCCGTTAATAATTACAGATACGCCTAGCGAGCCATTCGAAAAATGCGCATTAGACATCGTAGGGCTGTTAACAGTAACTACAAATGGAAGTAAATATTTATTGACATTTCAAGACATCCTAACAAAATTCAGTAAGGCGATACCAATACCTAACCAGGAAGCCGGCACAATCGCGAAGGAGTTTGTAACAAAAATAATTCTAGAACACGGAATACCGGAAAAAATTTTAACAGATCAAGGGACAAATTTTTTAAGTGAAATATTCAAAAACACATGCAAACTATTAAAAATAAAAAAATTGCAAACAACCGCGTATCATCCGGAAACAAATGGGGCACTCGAACGGTCACATAGGACGTTAGCGGAATACCTTCGGCGTTATATTGACGCTGATGAGACCGACTGGGATGAATGGACGCCTTATGCAATGTTCACTTATAATACGACCCCACACAGTGCAACGGGATACACGCCTTTTGAGCTGATTTACGGACATCAAGCCAACCTACCGACGGCATTAACCAAACCACCGAGGGCTACTTACAGTTACGATGACTACGTCTAAGAGCTTAGGGAAAGGTTAAGGGCCACACAACAAATTGCAAAGGATCGCGTAAACGAGGAAAAAATCAAATAAAAAAAATATTATGATAAAGACGCAAAAGAATCGACGATCCAAGAAACTCGACGCTCTTTGGACAGGACCATACATAATAACCAAAAAAAATTCTGACGTCAATTACACCATAAAAAAGGGAAGGCGGATGATACGAGTACATGTATATAAAATAAAACAATTTATAGAGACTTATTGCTAGAGTTTCCAACGCGGACACGCGTACGGGCGCCCTGAGAAGGGCGAGCTCCGTCGGGCGCCGGTGACTTTCAGGTAGGACCCGGTGACCGAGGACGCTCGGCCTGCACGACGAGAACGCTCGTCGGCCGGGGTGATTTACGGACAGGACCCGGTGACCGAGGACGCTCGGCCTGCACGACGAGAACGCTCGTCGGCCGGGGTGATTTACGGACAGGACCCGGTGACCGAGGACGCTCGGCCTGCACGACGAGAACGCTCGTCGGCCGGGGTGAGTTACGGACAGGACCCGGTGACCGAGAACGCTCGGCCTGCACGACGAGAACGCTCGTCGGCCGGGGTGAGTTGGAGTGTGGGAGTTGAGGAGTGATCCCTGAGTACGCTCGAGGGACCAGGACGGGACTGGTGTCGAAGTCTCGGCTGCGCCGCTCTTTATACCCGTCGGCCACCCCACTCTAAGACTAGCTTGGAGGGGGTCGAGTGACGGGTGGGGACAACTAAGAAAAATACATACCCCGAGACGACTAGATCACGACACGCAAAAAACAGTTTATATATCCAATGGTATCTAGTAGAATAATAATAATAATAATAATAACTTTAATCCTAATATCTATTATTGCCATTGTAGTTTGGAAAATAAAAAATAAAAAAGACACTAAAAGAAGACCGAGAGTAACGATACTTGACGATGACTGGAATTTACCTAGATCCATACTAAAAAGAAGCAATAGCACACATTTTTAGAAAAATAGAAACGATTATAATTATTATACTTATAAAAGGCAATAAGAGCTAATTAAGTTCCGTTATTAACATTTATTTGTGAAAAAAAATTTTTGAACATAAAATATTAGACAAAAAAAGTTCGAACGTTTCGGTTGCCTTTTCCAACTTTCTTCAGCGCATCATTTAAAATTAAAGATTAATAGAAATTAACAATAAATTATTCATAACTGTCAATATACTAAAACTATACAGAAACATAGTTATTCACATAAAACTACGTCAAGATATTATTTTTATAAAAAACGAAATCAACGCATTTTTTAAAAGCATAAGCAATTTTATATATTCTATTCCTCGAATCGTCATTTAATGTAATTGTCGCGAAACAGATCTTTCGCTAATTGTTCGGTTAGGAGGTCAGTTGCGAATCTCGATAACAGCAATTGTTAATATGTCTATAAAATCATTATATACGAAAAATTAACATTGAAAGATAAGTAAATTAATGAAAATGGACTTACAGTTAAATCGAGTAAGATGTTATATTGTGACGTGAAGGCTTACAGACATTAATAGCTCGAGGTAATAACATATGATTTTTAACTCTCAGAGAGACAACCGCACAACTGAGAAAATAGTTAGTTGTTCATGTTTTTTAACTTTCAAATCTTTGGTAGCCCATGTATAATGTCGTCATAAATTACTGGCAAGCCATCAATATCTGTTTTTAAATTGAGACTGTTATTTTGCCTTTTTATAAATATCATCTCTGAAATTAATCTTTTATTATATTGTGCTTCTTTATCAAGTATTTTTACATCGTCCCAACAAAATTCATGATTATGTTGTAATCTATGGTCAGTGATTACCGATTTTTTTACATTTCTGTGTATATTGGATCGATGTTCAGATATTCTAGTAGATAATTTCCTACTAGTCTGACCAACATACGATGCATTACAATCTTTACAGTCTATCTTATATATAACATTGGTATTTGAACACTTAGGAATAGAATCTTTATGTACTTTAATATATTTATTCAAATTTGTTAAGACTATAAAAAAAGAGTTTACCATTCAAATCTTTAATGATGTTTCTATATTGTTCAGTGAGTGTCGGTAAGAATGGGGTGCAGAAATACGAGACCTTTGAATTTTGGTCATTCTTGTTTGTAAGACTATTCCGTTGTTCTATTAAATGTTTTAGTCTTTGATTCATAGTGTCAAAAATCAATTTTAGAGGATAGTTTTTTTTGAGTAATATTTTGATTACTAACTCTAAATTTTCTTTGTGAAATTCTGGGTTTGATAATAAAAAGGCTCGATCTACCAACCTCATTATCGTACCTCGTTTTTGACTCATAGGGTGTTGAAAAAGGAAGTTCAGATATCTAGCAGAAAACGTTTTTTTATGATACCAATTATATATGATGTTGTTATTTTTTAATACCAATGTTAGGTCGAGAAAATCAATTTTATTATTATCTTGAATTTCAAGAGTAAACTGGATTCTATTGTGAAAAGAATTAAATAAATTTAATGTGTGATCTATGGCATCCGATGGAGCAGCCATTATTATATCATCTATGTATCTAATGTATGTGGGTGGACAAAACTTTAGTAGTTGAAGAGCTTTATTTTCTAAATCTTGCAGTACAATATCCGTGCTGAAGAAGGTAAAGAAAAGGCAATCGAAACGTTCGAACTTTTTTTGTCTAATATTTTATGTTAAAAAATTTTTTTCCACAAATAAATATTAATAACGGAACTTAATTAGCTCTTATTGCCTTTTATATGTATATTAATTTTTAAAGAGCTGTTACAAATTAGATTATATAATTATATTGTAAACGGGTATAAAACATTTGTAAACTTTAAAAATAAATGTTTGTAAACAAAGAAGGGCTATAAGAGCTATATTAAACAAAATGCAGTTGTTAGATAATCTTAATAAAATTTATTTAAAACGAGAAAATAAATACATAAGAAATAAACATTTATGTGTAGATGATATTAATAAAATGTATTTAAAATGAGAAAATAAATATATAAGAAATAAACAATTATGCGAACGTTTCGGCTGACATTTCAAGCCTTCTTCAGCGCAATACAAATATTTTGATTATAAATTAAAACGTGATATTAAACATTAAAGACGGTAGTTAACATAGTCAAGATAATAAATATGTGAAGTCAGTTATTGTCTCAATACATATGTTGTTGAACAAGTCATCGTGTATGACAACCACCGTTTCCGATACATATATTGTTCGAGCGAACGTACCATGCAATCACCCATGAGAATAGACTTCCTGATTTATTGGTCAAGGGAGATATCTTGATTGAATCCTCCCGATGAAATGTTGTTAAACATTAAATCAAGATCTAAATAAACAAGATCCGATTATTCGTTATAGTCTGATAAGTAAAATGCACTGTACACTCACTCAAACAAATCGGTGATAATTTTACAAAAGTTTCACGTATCAGATCCGACATTCCTTTAAACAAGGTTTTTTTGCAGAGGACAAAACAGAACGTTAAACCATCATAACTCTCAGATTGCAAATGCAAAAATACCTCAATGTTTTACCCTTCTTATATCAAGGTTTATTTATAAACCCTGATAATTTTGGCAAAGACTCTATAATGTTGTTATATATGTCAGGCAAAAATTCCGTATCAGTTTGTAGATTTAATCCATTAGCTTGTCTTTTTATAAATAACATTTCCGATATTAGTCTTTTATTATAATAAGATTCTTTATCTAAAATTTTAACTTCACCCCAATCAAAATCATGGGAGAACTCCAATCTATGATCCGTAACCACCGATTTATTAGAACACTTTCTGTTGATGTGTTTTTTATGTTCCGTTATCCTAGTATTCAATTTTCTGCCAGTCTGACCCACATATGAAGCATCACAATTTTTACAGTTAATTTTATATACTACATTAGTATTCGCTCCTTTAGGTATTTTATCTTTATGTGTTTTTATAAATTTCCCTAATTTATTCATGCTTACATACGAGAGTCTAGTGTCAGCTTTTTTTGTAATACCTATCAGTTGTTCTGTAATATTCGGTAAATAAGGTACAGTAAAAAACAAAGAAGAGTCATTAGACTGATTTTGACTGTTGTTTTTAATATTATTTTTAGTATAAAATAGAGTTTTTAGTCTATCGTTTATTGTGTCAAATATGAATTTTACAGGATAATTATTATTTATTAAGATGTTAATAATCATTTAAAAATAAATTGATACAAAGTTTCGCTCGTATATTGAACAAAAAGTGCTAAATGCAAGGCCAACTTATCGAGCTGAATATTCGAGTTGTTCAATCAAATGACATTTATTTCATATATAAATTATAAAGTTACAATCATTGAATATTAAACCTAACGCAAAAGTACAGTCATTCTAAAATAAACGTTTCAACCGCACGCGGTCTTCTTCAGTACATTGTTAAAATATAAAATCATAAAAAAATTCATATAATGTCAAAAATTAATTCTAGTTCTTCAGAGTCGAGAGTTTATGAGCAGTTAACGCGTGTTTCAATCCATCGTGTGTAGGAAAAATGTCGAACCAATGTTCGCCTCGATATGATCTTTGATTTTATTCAAATCTCGAAAAGTTTCGTCGTTAATAAGCGAGAAATTAGAACGTTCCGTAGGCGCTGCAATTAATAAAAATTAACGATTAACGTATGTCGAAATTACAATATATATCCCCAACAATTAGCAATGTGCTTACCTAACATCGTCCTTTTTGACAATTTTCACCACGTTTTAAAAAAGTTATTGAAGATGACACACGACAAAACCAACAATATAAAAAGACAGCTCATTTTAAACTCTGCTTGATCGGAGAGTGTGAGTGTTTATATATGTTCTAATACCTATGTTTAAACCGTAATGTCCTGTTTGTCTTATTATTATTTATTGTTCGCTAATTTATCAAAAATATCAAAATATGACTCGCTAAGTAACTCAGTATCCTTGTTTAAATTTAGCCCATTTTTTTGTTCTTTAATATATAGCATCTCAGAAATGAGTCTTTTATAATAATTATTTTCGTTGTCTAGGATCTTTACATTATCCCAATTAAATGTATGGTGTTCATTTATTATGTGTTCAGAAATTACTGAATATTTCGTTGAGTCCAACCTGATATTATTTCTATGTTCTTTTAGTCTCGTCTGTAATTGCCTCTTCATTTGGCCTACATAGGATTTATTACAATCATTGCAACTGATCTTATAAACCACATTCGAATTGCATGGATGTTTAGTTTTATCTTTCTGTGCTTTAATAATATTATCAAATTTGTTGAGACATCTATATCCTACAATACATTCTATATTTTTTACCAAGGAAACAATCATTTCTGAGATCCTATTTATATACGGAATGACAAAGAATTTTTTGTTAACTGAGTCCTTTTCTATAATTTCTGTTCTTTTTATGTTGGCTTGTCTTTCTATAATGCTTTTTTTAGATATGATGTGTTCTATCCGACGATTGATTTTGTTAAAGATCAGATCAAGAGGGTAACCATTGCTTAAAAGTATATTAATGATTAATTCCAAATTTTTATTGAAAAATTGTGGGTGTGATAACAACAGACATCTGTCTACAAGATTATATATTATTCCAATTTTGTGGCATAATGGGTGGTTTGAATAAAATGATAAAGTCCTTCCTGAGAAGGTTTCTTTTTGATACCAGTCTATGTATATTGTGTTATTAATAATTTTAAGTGATAAATCTAAGAAATTCAAGCTACGATTAACCTCTTGTTCCACCGTGAATTTAAGTCTATCATGATAGTTATTAAAATTATTAACTATCTGAGTCATATTAATCATAGAAGTGGCCAGTATTATGTCATCCACATAACGGAAATAAAACAAACATTTCAAATTTAACGCTTTAAGAACTGTATCCTCAAGATCTTGCATAACCAGGTCAGCTATAATTGGTGATAACGAAGACCCCATAGGGGTCCCAAAAGTCTGTTTGTAAATTATGTCATTAAATGTAAAATATGTAGAAGTCAATATGAATTTTATACCACATAAAAATTTGTTTTCCGGTATTCTAGTATTTATTTCAATGTGATCCCATCTATCGTTAATACCGTTAATTGCAAGATCTAGAGGTACGTTCGTAAATAAAGAAACCACATCTAAAGAAAACATCCTATCGTTCTTCTCAATCTTTTTACCAGACAACATGCTGTACAACTCAAAACTATTATTGATATGACTTTTCGCTCTGGGTAGGCTAGTTTGTAAGATGTTTTGTAAAAACGAAACCAACGAGTATAAAGCTGTATCAACCGATAAAACTATGATTCTAACTGGATAGTTTTCCATATGGATTTTAAGTAATCCGTACGCTTTTGGAAGGAGAGAATCACTACAACGTAATTTATAATATTCATTTTTTGAGATGTAATCTTCCTTAAGCCATTTCTTCAACAAATCATTCTCTATTTTTTTGCACAGATTTTTTTTAACAATAGTGTATGTGTTGACATTTTTTAATATGTTTTCCATTTTATTAATATAATAAGATCTTTCTATTGCAACCGTAGCGTTACCCTTGTCCGCGCGTGTGAATAGAATATTCGGATTATCCTTACAAAATTTTATTGCATCTCTGTGTGAACAAAGTAGTTTTTGTTGAATTGAGTCATTTTTATCGTTGGTGTTGAGAAATTGTGCAAATTTCGGAACCGCGATATTTCTAATCGTTGTGAGATTATTAATATTATTCCGTTTATGATTACTCTCTATGTCCTTGATAAATTCATGTATCGCTATTTTTTTATTAATGTTTGGAAGGCAGAAATTATCACCCATTTGCAACAGATTAGAGACGTTAGGAGGAATATCTGTATTAGACAGATTAATAAACCATTTTTTATTCGTATTTTCCAAAGGATGAATTGTATCACTACGAAATTTATTGGCTTCTATGTGTATACTAATCTCCTTAGCATCATTAGTGATTGCCCTAGGAAAATTTTTTGATATTTTTGTCGGTTGTGAGGTTGTACCGTGTAAAAAACAATGTATATCTATGGGCTTGATGCTGTTGATATACTTATAATGTTGTTTTCTCTTAAAAATTGCCACAACAGATTGTTTACTGCACACAAAAAGAAATTTAATTGGCTTAAGAGAAAACAACATTACAAGTATATCAACAGCATCAAGCCCATAGATATACATTGTTTTTTACACGGTACAACCTCAATTAATTCTAATTAAACTCTATTAATTCGCAAAAGGACACTGATAACTTGAATGACATGTACGACGTTATTCTTGATTTGTTTTAAATATTTGTACTTTTATTAATTTGGATCGTTTTTTATATTTATTTTTATTTATTTTATCTATACTTTATCAGATTTAATGTATTAATTGTTTTAACCTTCCATAAAAATGTTTATAAGGCCACATACATTTGACTGGGACAATATTAAAATTATGGATCACGAAAAAAACTACCATAAAAGACTAATATCTGAAATGATCCACATTAAAGAACAGAAAAATGGAATTAATTTAAATACAGACACCGAATTGTTAGACAGTAGTTATTTTGACATACTTAAAAAATTTGCTGAATCATAATTTAGAAAAAACATTGGTAATAAATAAATACATCACGCTCTCTATTTTGACATTTGGTATTCAGACTTCGCAACACACACTTGAAATATCGGGGAAAAGGACTTGTTAAAACGATAATGTAAGTTGAAAGATTTTTTAATTTTCTCTGACATTGATTTAATTCGCGTATTATATCCGTAGCATGCTCAAATGTCGCATAACTTGGCATCTCAGACCAATCGCCTTGCATATCTATTGGTCAACAGCGAAGAATCGTTTCAATTTTATATTTTAATATTTAACTAACTTTGTATTTTTAACATTTAACTTTGTATTTTAATATTTAACTTTTATGTATTGATAAAGACTGTAGTGCAGTCGAAACGTTTACAATTTATATCGATTCTGTAACGGAATGTTAATTTAATTATTTAACTATTAATAAAAATTTTTACACCTTATTTATTTGCTCGTTCAGTTGGCCTACTATATATGATTTGTTTAATTTTGTTAAATTATACGAGCCTTTCATTAATTAATTTTTATAAGGCCTTTTGTTGTTTATATATTGTTATTGTATTATAATTTATTAGATGACTTTCAATTTTCTATATGTTATAATCAGACTTATTTGCGAAAGACTGTCGATGGTTTTGTTCAGTGTAAATTTACATGTCAAAGTGAACTTATGGTTCCTATTTTTACTTTCAAGACTGTCATTTTTGCTTGGTTACAACTACCTGATTATTTGGTTATTTCAATATGTATTTTAATTCAACAGTTATTTATGTATGTCCTATTATATATTTTTGGGTTCTTCTTTGCATCGATTATTCACTGATATTTTTATTGTTTTTATTGTATTACCGAAATGTATAACGCGTAATTTTTGTAGCCTGAAGAGGACCCAATTGGTGGTCGAAACGTCGTTTCTTTTTTATTAAAAGAATTTTAACCTTGCCGGTTGGTCAATCAATTCCTGTCTAATTTGGTTGATAAAATTTATATTTATAGCTAAGATTTATATTTAAATAATGTTACAATAGTTTTCTGATAAAATTAAAATAATAAAAATTATAAATTTAAAGTATAAGACAGGCGATAAGAGCCGATCGCGGAAGACAGTGCGTTATCCCAACGAACAATAAAAATTGTATTGAAATTATAATTTTTTATTATAATTTATGATATAAAAAATTATCTTATTTTTATTTGAGACATGTATCACTACAGTAGCTTATAATAATTTCGTGCAAATTTTGTATCTCTTTATAAAATTTTAAAAATATTGCAAAACTGAAAATAATATATCAAGCAGACATTCATAAAGACAATTTATAAGTCTTAAACAGTTCATCATTTATAAGTATCAAACAATTTATATCAAAGAATATACACATAATTTCAATTAAATTATAAAGTAGCTTATTAAGATAAAACTTATAATTACAGAAATAAATATTTTTATCGGCTCTCAATATAAAGAATATAAATATGATGTTTTCTAAATCGGCCAACAGAGCCAAAGCACGAAAAATTAATTATTCGGAACTGTACCTCTTGGTTTGAGATCACAAAGTTCCATATATAAATTAATCTCGAAACTTACATATGGAGAAATAGGGCCGAAAAGTATAGGTCCGAAAAGTCGCTGAAGCGGGGATCGAACCCGCATCTTTCACTTTCCGGGCGACTGCTCTTACCAACTAAGCTACTAGGAACTTTCTGATCTCAAACCAAGAGGTATAGTTCCGAATAATTAATTTTTCGTGCTTTGGCTCTGTTGGCCGATTTAGAAAACATCATATTTATATTCTTTATATTGAGAGCCGATAAAAATATTTATTTCTGAATTTATTCACGCCTTGGCCTAATCACGGCGTTATTTACTAACATCTACTAAAAAGGCAAATGAAAAATATAGGATCGAAAGGGTCTGAATAGCTTAGTTGGTAAGAGCAGTCGCCCGGAAAGTGAAAGACACGGGTTCGATTCCCGCTTCAGCGACTTTTCGGACCTATATTTTTCGCGCCTATTTCTCCATATGTAAGTTTCGAGATTAATTTATATATGGAACTTTGTGATCTCAAACCAAGAGGTACAGTTCCGAATAATTAATTTTTCGTGCTTTGGCTCTGTTGGCCGATTTAGAAAACATCATATTTATATTACTTATAAGTACATTTAAAAAAATGTTGTTAAATAAGAAAGAGAACGAAAAGAGATAACAAGCTTTTGCTAATGAGGTCCAAAAATGTGAATTATTTTTAATGACTTGATAAATAAGTTCATCCATCATTTTATTTTTTCCACAAGAAATTGATTATATGTCTGTGTATATTTGGAAAGAAAAATGTAAAAGTTTTATTTCTTTGGAGATGCATTTGTTATTAATCAAGCGATTGTCGAGAGGACAGCAGAGTAAAATTCAAGTACTTTTATCGTACATATGGTATGAGAGAATATTGTATTTATTTCCAGTAAAAATTTCATAGAACTCGACATGGAATCACTTTTGCTTTTAATTTTCATCAAATCTCTAGAGATTTCCTGTGGAGTTTTTCTTACTGTTGATCTTTATTGAATTTATGCAAAATTCCACCAGCATATGACTATAATTCTGATGATTTCATATGGCATACATTCCGAGTTTATATTGCACTGACAATGAGTCGTGATCATCTTGAAGCTAGTGCGATGTTCATTGTTCTCCATATTATTGATAGACATTGCATATAAATCATATCGCAGCTTTTCCTGTGATATGATGAAAAAATTATATTAATAAACTTTAGTACATGGTACATGAATTTAATAATGTCATGAAGGACGTTTAGTCGCATAGAATATTAATCTCGATTAGACAATTATTATATATATTTTAGAAAATAATTAAGTATTTAAGAACAGCTTTAGTGAATACAACAACGAGTAAATAATAAAAAGATTTTTTATCTTTATGTTAAATATGTATATAATACGACCAAAGTATTTATCTTGGAAAACAATAAATCAAGTACAGATGACAGAAAAATGTTATGCATTCTTTTATATCATATTATAGATAATAAATGAGTTTATCAAGATGTATGAAAAGTATAAATTTTTATACAAAATCCGGTTTGAAGTTGTTCGTATTCATATTTTACTCATAGTACACATCAACGAAATCATTAACAATTAATTTTTTATTAAGATGTTAAAGATAGCGGTCCAAATAGCATAGATATTTGATATGTTTTCAATTCATGATCTTGATTTTACTTTTAGAAAAGAGCAAATATATAAATATAATATAATATATGTAATCAATATTAATATATAAATATGTATATGTACAAATACACATATATGAAAAATAATAATACTGAGTATCAGATTTGCAAATGCGACAAATTTTTATAGAAACGTATTTTACGAAATACAAGGTAAATTTTATAAAGTTACTTATATTTCGGAAACAAAACATTTTAAAGAAAATGTTTCCTTTTGTAAAAAAAGCATGCAAAGTCGATTCTCGCATGTATTGTTGCCGCTTTTCCGCGTTGCTGATTGGTTGCTTCGATTCGCATTGTGTGTTATATTCATATCAAACAGCTGTCATTGCGAAAGTTAATAGTTTGATAGTTGTTCTAAATAATATTAAATCAAAACATACAAAATCAATGGCGCGAAGCGCGCGCTTGTGTTGTCTAGTTATACAAAAGTTAGATGAAGTTAGCGCTACAGACCTTTCTAAAAGGCGATTTTCAGAGTTAGAGTTGAGTTGAAGGTCATTTATATTTTTTTAAATGGAACTACCTTAATTTTTGTATACAAATAGTAAGTTCTTCACCATATTCTGCATAAAAAGTTATAAGGGTAAGATGATCAAAAAGTGAATAATATATGAAATATTTTATACTTTATTTTGACATAATCTTATATAAATTATGACGTATCACGTAAAATATTAATTTTCCGATAATCTTATCTGAATACCTTTGAGCATAAAATAATGAGAAATTGATGTTGTAAAGAAAACACATAGTTGTTTATGAGAAAAAGTATATAGCTACTAGTTGCAAATTACATACTTTTTTAAGGCCAATCTACAAAATGTGCTTTTTGCGTGTTATTTCATGTTCTTTGCCCTCTGTACGACGATGTTTTTTCTCTTTCTGTTGCCTGAGATAAAAGTGGACTAAATCTATACATATACATTGTCAACAGAACACGAAGAAGCAAGAAAGCAAGAGAGCAAAGAGTACATTGTATTGTAGATCAGGCTTTAAAAGTAATTATATATTTTCATTATAGTAACATTAGGGTTCAGTTTCATTGGAGAAATCTTTCGCGTAATATTTTTCTTGTCCGCAAGTGTTAACCCTTTTTTGCATAGATATCTCTGACGTGGCACTGAAAGTGCTTGATGTTTCGTTTGTCCCACATGTGAATCGCTTTATTAACATTAACTTGATCTTCTTTTTCCATACAAATATAATAAATACTATGACATTATGCATGATGTCCAACAATTGGATATACAAGGAATAATACGAAATATTTTCACGGAGCCATGCTATTGTTAGAGACCAATTAATGACCATCACAATAGATTGCAAGATAAATAGTTTCTGATATAGATTCAACCTGCAAACAATAAATATTTATATTTGGTTATCTTTCAATAAAAACAATACATACTATCTATCAAGTTACTTTATAAATTAATGGAATAAATTACAATCCTAAAATAAAAAAGAGAAATAGTAGTTTAAACAAATTAAAAAAATGCGATTTTCTTCATGGAAGAAATGCGTTTATTTAATTTTATTCTCGCTATGTGTTATATTTTGATAATTGTAGATTGTCTCGAAAAAACACAATTAAACTCACAGCAATATATATTAAATATAACCTTTTCTAGATTATGTAATTATTGAGAAATAGAAAAAAAAATAAAATAAAATAAGCACACTGAAAAGATATTGCTTTGAAATAATCATCTCTTTTTATCATCAGATACAATCAATTACATAATATTATTGGCAAAAATATTGATCAAAATGTCGTTATAAATCTTATTAACAAAATAGAAAATTATCACACATCAATGCAAAAATATCTAATTAACTTACCATTTCTTATTGTCATTATATTGTTTGCTTTTTGAATTTTTCATACGAAAACCTGTATTCCTTTCGTAGTGTCTGATTTTCAGTGCCGTAGAAATGAATAAGCAAACGCTACTAATGATACAAAGACTTATGAACTCGACATAATATAACATATACGCTTTATCATCTGTAAGTACGATATGTAATGAATTTTTATACTGTGTGTGTGTTTCTCACAATAATGCGATAGCATTAATAGATCCTCATCTGTCAAAGACATTTACTTACTATGAAATTTCCAGCAATTTTTTAATCGAAATTCTGGTTGCAAAATTTTTGGTACATACATGATTTCCGAAACAAAATCCATGATGACACAGACAGTAGCTAAGATAAAGGGACAACCCTATGCAAAGATCGCATAGTAAGCAAAGATCAATTTTTGCTTCTTTCGTTTGACGTTTTTTTGTGACGAACAGAATCCTCTGTAAATTACACGCATTTAACTAATTATAAATAAAAGAAATCTTAATATAAAAAGATGAAATTATTATGTTACCTTTATTTATGTTTGCTTTTTAATCAAGACATGTTCTAAAGGTCATTTTACGCAACTATAGAAATATATATATGTTTATATAATGTATGTTTGCATAATGACATATGACACTCGATTACCATGAGAAACGGGTACATTTATATTTCATTTATAAACTATTATATATTTACATAACTATTGTACAAGCACGACAATAATAATTTTTTATTTAGTTTTAAAAATAAATTTTTGACACACACACAAAAACATCTATTTTTAAAGTTATTATGTTTTACTCGAGGGGGTAACCACTAGCTAAAATGTTGTCCCACAGATTACATGATTTCATTTGATTTCATGATTTCATCTAATTACAAACGATTTCATCTGATTATAAATAATTTCATCTGATTACAAATGATTTCATCTAATTGCAAATGGATTTTTTTCATTACATATGAAATCATTTCATAAAAGTAATGATTTCATCTGATTACACAATGCATTTTCGTGATTGCACATGTAATCATTTAGGATTTTATGTGACACATAAAATTATAAATAGCATTTTATCTTGAATTTGATCGCAATTTACTACGGAAAGTGCTCGTGCCACACATAATTTCATCACAGATTTCATAATGATTACACATGATTCCAATGATTACACGAAAATTTAAAATGATTTCTGCTGACTACATATGATTTCATTATGATTTCTAATGATTCCGCATGATTTCATTTGACTTTATCAATTACATCTGATTGCAAACGATTACACGGGATTTCATAAGGATTTCATAATGATTTCGGAGACACTGTCTCACGATTACATCAAGTGGTTACCCCCTCGGTTTTACTTATATAAAATTATCTATTTCTTTTTGAAGGTATTGTTACTACAAAAAAAAAGAAATATAATACAGAAAAAGAAAAATTATATAAGTATTCAGTTTGTATATTTTAGAGAATAAAATAAATTACAAAATATTAATGTTAAGTTTGATATTACGAGGGGCACCATGATGCAATCATCTTCGTCCATTTTCTTTATATGTATACGCATGTGCGTAGCGCACTCAGATCATTCTGTTTTTATAGACGCATATAATTAAGCACATTTTTATTTGTCTTAACAAGTTATTTAGAAAGTTTTTTGTTCTTATTAATAAAGAAACTGTCTTCCCTCATAGAAATTTATCACTAGTAACGCTAAATTATCACTTATTTCGAGTACTTAATCACTTATTTTGGGTACTTAAATTACTGTATATCAGTATTTTAGTTAATTAAGTACTCGAAATAAGTGATTAATTGACGTTACTAGTAATAAATTTCTATAAGGGTTGTTTACTTAATAGTGCTTATTATTATTTAACTGCGGACCTAAACACGTAGCTCAAGTATCTTAGAAAGACGAGACGTACTTCAAGAATAAAGTAAATCTATTATAATAGTATAATGTTCAGAATATTTAAGAAAAGTTTGTTACATAAATGATAAATTAATATAGACTACGTTTAAAATGTTATAAACTTTTAAATTAAGTTAGATATATGGTATAAAATGTTAATTATTCAAAATGCTACTTATACATTAAAAAAATTAACATAATCTCAAAGAAAACTAGCCATTTAAAAAGTTTCATGCAATAATATAAAGCTCCAACAAAATTTATTTATTTCAAATTATAATTAAAATCTATTATCTCCTTTATATAATGATTTATTCTAACTTATATTATGTTAAGGCAAATAGTTATTTTTATACTGCCATGCATCAACACAACATGAAAAAAAAAATACTTTTAATATATATCTAATAAAAAAAAGTTTGTTTGATTAATTAAAAATATCGCATGTCATTCTTTGTCGTTACGTTGCTGATTTTATAATATCAAATACATTTATAAATTACAAAAAATAATTTTGTCACATCATAATTGTATAATGAAAAATCAAAAGCAATTCTATAAAGGTAAATTAAAATGAGAGGTAAAGTAAATATAATATAACATTAAATACTTGTCAACTTACCTGAATGTCCACCACATATGAAAGTTTATTGTAATTAGCCAAAAGAAAGCCGACAAAGCGAGAAAGTAGATAAAGAAGGCTAAAAATGTATAAAAACAAAGATTATAATAATAAATAACATCTTAATCAAAATTACACGTTTCTGTTTTTCTATTAAAAAATAAATTTATTATAATTTTCTATGTTAAAAATTTATAGCAATATTTAATATAAACTATCGAATAAAATAAAATAATATGTTGATTAAAAATATAATTCTGCAAAATTATAAAACAAAAAGAAATATATTGTGTAAAGTGAACTTATTGTTAGACTAATTATATGTTAAAGTGCATTTGAAATTTAAATATTATTTACTATTAATTCTTGCATTTTGAAGATTTCAACAAATGATATATGTATATACAAATTATTAAAAAAGATATAATTAATACGTGAATATACATTATACCTGACAAATATATACATATTGATTGCATATTTAATTTAAATATACTGTACCAATTGCAAAACAGATGGGATACTGTATATCATCCGCTTTGATTATATGTTGCACAATTTTAAATGTGTAAGCGACGGATAAAGCACCGTTGTAATTACGTATTAAGAGGACATTATTAATTCGGCGAGCCATAGTTCGCTTGTTGACTTCGTCTAAAGTTTCTGAACAGAAAACCACTTCAAACTTATCATCCCCTTTCATGACAACGAGACAATATGATGTCGATTTAGCAAATATTTTAAAATAAGATAAATAGATAGAACCATTGGAAAAAATCATAAAATCGTACTGATAACCAATTGGTAGTAGGAAGTGATTCATTTTTTGGCACGAATCGTAAACGGTCAGCTGAAAAAATTCGTCCACTGTCTTATTTTCGCTCTGTAACAAATCATTCGTGTACATGTACGGAAAAAAGTATTTAGATTCTTCGGGAATGCATTTAGCGTCCTTCATCCTCATGCGATCTCCAAGAGAACAGCAGAGCAAAATGCAAGTAATATTATGGCACATTTCGTATGGGACGACGTTACTTTTATTATTATCTTTACTGGAATTTTCAAAGACTTCATACGACATGGAATCATTTTCCTTAATCAAGTTTTCATAAATTTCCTGTGACGTGAAACTTCCTTTATGATTGACATTTGTTAAATTCGTATGAGATGCCAGCAGTATTTGCTCATTATCTTCATAATTATGAACAGAACACCTGCTCAGTTTATATTGTATCGAATCAACATTCTTGCGATCATTGTTCGTGGAAATAGTGCGAAATTCATACTGCATTTTGTTGAATTGAGTATTTGTAAATTTCTCATACAAATTATATCGCAGTGTTTTTACTTCGTTGTTATAGTTTGTAAAGTCCGTATCTATCTCATCGTATTGTCAAATTATCATTTTTCTCTTCATTTTTCATAAAATCTTGCTGAGATTTCGATGACAAAATGATGAAAAGAAGAACTACACAACACAAAAATGTGAAATTTTTTCCACACATTATTTCATAAGAATATACTTTAGAGTAATTAAATAATCAAACCAGTCGAGTTAATGTTTATTATTTCTCATAGAGGTTTTGAGTTTAAAAAAAAATGTATATTAAAGATATTTATATTTTTGCTTGTATATTAATTAAACAAAGTAAATATATGTCAAGTGCAAAATATACAAATATAATAAAATTAAAATATTTTTTTGTTTTTCAGCGAAATTTTGAAGAATTGATCTGATTTTATTTTGACACTGTTAACATTGACGATTGCGCGATTGATTTTTATTTATCTCACTAGATTCTATAAAATTAACACTGTATCACTATGTATCTAATTTTGACTTCTATTTCCGAAAGAAAGAATAAGAATGCACGCTGACCATATGCCTGTACAAGAGAAGAGATGAGATTACCAAGGACGACGAGTCGTCGATATTTACAAAGGGGACCTGTCTATCTACTATTCTATAACTTTATATTTATACATAAATTTTACATATGCAAGAAAAGAAAGAATGCAAGAAAAAACAAAAAAGCCGACTTTCGGACCAATATTTTTCTCGCCTATTTCTTTACAGAGGATGTTAAGAGAAGGAACAAGGGAAATTTTTAAGATCCCAACCATAGGATTCAAATTCCTTAGTTTCCAAATTTTCTTTCTTTCTTAATTGTCGCAATAACATCGCGTTTGGCTCTTTAGTCGAGAGGAATGAAGTGTAGATTGTGGTTTAAAAAACAAAAAAACTTTGTTTCTTCTAATAATAGCTTAACCAATTTAGCAGCAAAATAAATAAGTCAACTTTTTGACTGTTTTTTTATATTTGATTCTTAGTTGATGAGCCATTGTATTTTCAAGAATATTGTTAAAATAAAATATAAATTGATATGCAGTTAAACCTAACCTTAACTATAAATTTAATTTTACTATAAAATTTATATTATAATTTAATTATTTGAATTTTTTCAAGTTATTGATATACACATATATGTATACATATAACAGCAAACACTGGATATATATTATTGAATCAAGTCAATAGTTATAATCCTGTAAAAATTTTTCTTTAAAAAATAATCTTGTATGAAAACTATATACAATACAATACATTGTGCTGTATTACGATAAAAATTATTTCTGATTCAGATAAATAACATATTATATATATGTATAAATATATGTATACATATAAAGAAAGAATAAATTTTTTCTTAAACTGATAACATGATCCATGAATTACGAATATTTTCAGGCACAACCGTTTTAAATATATGTATTGTTTAAAAATAGTATTTTTTCTAATAGTATTTCAGTGTAATTGTGCTATCAAAAGCGTGTTTACACATACATACAAACACACATTCAATGCTAGGAATATTTTTTTATAATATTATGCACTTGAGAGTACATTTTTTAATTTAATTATATAGATATTGCTGCATAATAAAATGCAAAACATCTAATAGCAATATGTATAAATATGTATTTGATATGTGTAAAAAAATTTACAACATAAGTTTATGTTATTTAAAAAACACATGTACGAGAAATATGGCTTGCACATAAAATATTAAATTAATGAGAAAAATGCTGTATGATATTCTTACAATTAATCTAAAATTAAAATGTACAATTATTGTTTAATACATGCAGTAAAAACTTTAAAAGCATATTTAATTTTTAAGAAATTATAATTTTAAGTCAAGATGCAATTTAAATCGACCAAAAACTGGCTATTCATTTATTAAAAATAAGTACACACTACGTTTCGACCCACATTGTGGTTCTTTTCAAGTGCTAGAATACAAAAATACATAATTTGGCGAGCGAAATTAATATTACATTAACAATAATTTTGATCTGTAATATATACTTGTTCTTATTCAGCAATTACATTAATTAACAATAGAAACACGACAGTTGTCCTGTCATATCGACAATCTGTTAACTACTGTAGACTGGTATTATGTTTTTTAAATCATTTGAATAATATTGTCATAAATAGAGGACTAAGGTTATTAGTGTCTATTTGTAAATTAATATATTTGTTTGTCTTTTTATATAGAACATTTCAGCGATCTCTCTTTTTCGTCTATTTTTCTCTGTGTGTAAAATACATGGCTCAAGCCATCGGAAGTCATGATTGCAATCGGTTCTATGTTTACTGACCACCGAGTGGCTTGTTTCATGTCTTTTTATATTATTCTGATGTTCTTTTACTCTAGTAATCAAATGTCTTTTTGTTTGTCCTATATACGACGCGTCACAATCATTACATTCTAGTCTGTATACTACATTCGTTTTGTTCATCTTTGGTAATACATCTTTACCGCGTTTAATTAGCGTGTTTAATTTTTTTGGAGTCTTATGAATTATTTTTAATCCTTTTTTCTTCAGAGTTTTAGAAATGTTATCAGTCAGATTATTGATATACAGTAACATAATATGAGAAGACATGTCAAATTTTTTATTGTTATTTTTATCTCTCTTGTTGTCAAAACTATTATTAATATTATTAATTACATGTAATCTTTTTTTAATATATTTTTTAATGACATGAGATGGAAAATTATTATTGGTTAGAATATCTTTAATAATTTGAATATTGTCACTATGAAATTTATTGTCAGACAATCGAATGGCTCTATCGACCAAACATAGAACCGATTGCAATCATGACTTCCGATGGCTTGAGCCATGTATTTTACACACAGAGAAAAATAGACGAAAAAGAGAGATCGCTGAAATGTTCTATATAAAAAGACAAACAAATATATTAATTTACAAATAGACACTGATAACCTTAGTCCTCTATTTATGACAACATTATTCAAATGATTTAAAAAACATAATACCAGTCTACAGTAGTTAATAGATTGTCGATATGACAGGACAACTGTCGTGTTTCTATTTTTAATTAATGTAATTGCTGAATAAGAACAAGTATGTATTACAGATCAAAATTATTGTTAATGTAATGTTAATTTCGCTCACCAAATTATGTATTTTTATATATATATAAAGAACTAAGAAGTCACCAGTCAATAGTTCAAAATGGTAATAATTTCGTCAACCATATCTGGCTATAATTACTATTTATTAAGCTTCACGACGTTTCGGCCATGGGTTTCGGCCCTTATCAAGTGCTACTTAATACCGCATTATTGTAATAACACTACTTGTTTGATCTTAGGTCATGACGTGATGTACTGTCATGATAATGTGTTACGAACTATGTATTTTTGTATTCTAGCACTTGAAAAGAACCACAATGTGGGTCGAAACGTAGTGTGTACTTATTTTTAATAAATGAATAGCCAGTTTTTGGTCGAATTAAATTGCATCTTATTTTTTGTGAAAAATTTATCACTGGCGATCAACAATTTAATTGTGAAGATTTTATAATTTTAAGTATTAGAAAAAAACTACCGAAAATTTTCTTCTTTTTTATTTTAATTTTTCTGCGTAATTATCACTGTGTGTAATTTTTAGTTCTGTGTATACCATATACACTGCAAATCCAAGTGCGTGAGATAAATAAAAAGCCTGTATTAGGACGTTGAAATTCCAATAAATTTTTTTCTTTTTGTATCTGTAAAAGTTATATGCATGTATTTAGTTCTAAAGGAGTAGACTGACAGTTTTTTTACAAGTATCGACAACTCGTCATCCTTGACAATCTCATGTCTTCTCTTAGGCAGACAGCCTTGCGCATTCTTATTCTCACTTTCGGAAGGAGATGACCAAATTTAATGTAGTGATACAGTGTTATATTGATTGACTCTAGTGAGATAAATAAAAGTAAATCGCGCAATCGTCAATGTTAATAGTGCCGGAATACAGTCAGATGGATTCTTAAAATTTGCTAAGAGAAATATTATAATTTTATTATATTTATATATGTTGCATTTGACGCTTTCCTTCATTCAATTAATATAAAATTAAAAATATAAATATATTTAATATAATATTTTTTAATTTTTAAAAATTTAAAACCTATGTGAAAAATAATAAACATTAACTTGATTAGTTTGATTATTTAATTACTCTAAAGTATATCCTTATGAAATAATGTATGGAAAAAATTTTGTGTTTGTGTGTTGCGGAGTTCTCCTTGTCACTGCATTGTCGAAATCTCGGAAAGATTTTACAAAAATCGAAGGGAAATATGATAATTTGACGGTACAATACAAGATTGACACGGAATCTACAACAAACTATATCAAAATTGAAACTCTACAATATGATGTGTACGAAAAGTTGACCAATAATGAGTATGTCAATTCAAAACGATATAAACTGGAGACGCATTTTGTGCACAATCATGAGAATGATGAGGAAATACCAATAAAATCTCACACTAATTCAACAAATGTCAGTCATCAAAGAAACTTTATGTCACAGGAAGTTTATGAAAACTCGATTGAAAATAATGATTTCATGTCGCATGAAGTCTTTGAGAACTGCAGTAAAAATAGTAATGAAGGTAACATCGTTCCATACGAAATGTGCCATAATATTACTTGCTTTCTACTCTGTTGTCCTCTTGGTGAAAACATGAGGATGGTTGACGGAAAATGCATTTCTGAAGAAATTAAATACGTTTTCCCGAAAGTATATGAATATATAAACGATTCAATACAGAGCAAAAATAAGAGAGTGGACGAATTGTTTCAACTGGCCATCCACGATTCGTGCCACGAAAAGAATCATTTCCAGCTTCCCGATTATCATCGCGATTTTATTATTTTTGTCAATGGTTCTATATATTTATCTTATTATAAAATATTTGTTAAATCAACATCATATTGTCTTACTGTCGTGGAAGGGGGAGATAAGTTTGACGTGGTCCTCTGTTCAGAAACTTTAGACGAGATCAACAAGCAAATAATTATGTCAACTGATAATACTCTTTCTAATGCCCCTTTTGTCTTACAAGTCATATATTTGAACTTCTGTAGCATAGTGTCCATACTATTTTTGGTGGCAATATTTTTGGTGTATTCCATTTTACCAGAGCTCCAAAATGTATACGGCTTTATGTTGCGTAATTACAGCGCTACTTTGTCCGTCTCTTACACATTTCACATTGTGAATAATATGATCAAAGCGGATTACATACCGTATCCCATCTGTATTGCAATCGGTACAGTATATCTAAATCATATATCTCTATATGCAATCAAATGTAGCGTACCTGTATATTTATTGGCATAATGTATATTCGCGTATTAATTAATTTGCTTCATATAACGTGCATACCTAATTTGTTATAAATTCAAAAATGTAAGGATTACTATTGAATAACATTTAAATTTTAGATGCTCTTTAATCTATACCTAACTAATCTAGGTTTGTCTTAATTAATGTATTTTATGTCTTAATTAATGTAGTTTTAAAATTTTGCAGAATTATTTCTTGAAACATTATTTAATTTAATTTCAATAAAATTTATTAACTATTTTTATAAACTTTTTGTGCAAGAAATTAGAGTAAATCTATTTTTAAATAGAGAAACAAAAACTTGAAAACTTTGAGTCTATATTTTAATACGCGGTCAATGATTCATGAAAAAAAGTTAGCTAAACAAAGTTAGCTAAATTTTCACTTTTTTTATGTTATTCCTTTTAGTTATCACGCCTAAATTAGCAATTAACTAATATATTTTAGCTATAATAATTAATATTTTTTCCACAATTAATATATTATTTACATTATTATATCATTTACTTTTATTCTTTTTTTTCAGCTTTCTTTATCTACTTTTTTAGTTTATCGAATTTCTTCTGGTTAATTACGATAAGCTTTCATATATGGTGGACATTCAGGTAAATTATCAAGTATTCTATATTAAATTTTATTTTTAACTTGCCTTTCATTTTAATTAATCTTTATAGAATTACTTTATGTTATACAACACGACGTGATAAAATTATTTTTTGTAATATACTGTAAACGTATTTGACATTACATACACTGGCAACATAAAGATAAAGGCAAATGATAGGCAAATTTTGAATTAATCGAATAAAAATGTTTGTGTATTGATGCGTAATAGTACAAAGAACTTATTTTATTTAATATATTATAAATTAGAGCATATGAGAAATATAATAGACTTAAATAATATGAAATACATAAGTCATTTTCTTGGAGATTTCTACATATTATTGTATAAAAGTTTCTAAACTGTTAGTTTCTATTTGATTGAGATTAAGTTAGTTATTTGAAAAAAGGCTCATTAAATAAACATTATACATTTAATTTAAGTATTTATGGAATATTATAACGTCTAATAATTCGCAATATAGACTTACAAATTTTTTTGAACATTATACAAATCTCATCTTTATATTATTTTGATCTTTTATAAATAATCGACACGTTACGATCTTTTAACAAAAATAAATTTTTATCAAAAATTTGTCTATTAAAACTAAATAAAAATTTAGGTATTTTTGTCTTTTCTGTGTAATAATAACATAAATATTTAAAAGTTTAAGAATGTTATACGTATCTTATATCATTTCTCATGGTAATCGAGTGCCAATGTACGTAAATATACTTTTATAGTTGCGAGCCTTTCGAGAAAGCCTCAATTAAAAAGACAAACATTATTTTAACGTTTTTATTGGTTTTTATTTCCTTTATTTATTATTTAGTTAATTAAATATGATATGTAAATTGCAGAGGATTCTGTTCGTTACATAATAACGTAAAAAAACTGGAAAAAAGGAAGTTGTTTTATGCGATCTTTGCTTGGGGTTGTCCCTTTATCTTAGCTATTGTCTATGCTATCATGGATTCTGTTTCCGAATATGTACCAAATATTTTGAGACTGAACTTTTATTTAGGTAATTGCTGGTTCTATAGTAAGTAAAAATCTCTGATATATAACTTTAATAATGCTTTTTAATATAGGGGAGATCGGGGACAAAAGTAACAACGTTATGAATATGAAAGTAACAAGCCTCCTGTCAACCTACACAATGTGTTGAATATTTTGTATTATACAGTCAAACGCGTATATCCTAATCCTCTTTTCTCTTAGAACAATTGTGCCGGTTGCACATGCAGAAACGGAATTTATGTATTTGCATTATACATATAAATATTTCTTATTTTAGTTTTTTTTGTATCTATTTATATCTAATTAAAGTTTATATATTTATGTGATTATATGTTGGTACATTCTTCTAAAATGTATATCCTAATTGATTTTGTTAAGTCTTGCGTCGTTTTTAGATAATACTTTTATTTTTAAAAATGTGTCTAGGGACAAAAGTAACACGGTACTTGCACCACACACACACACACGCGCGCGCGCGCGCGCACACACACACACACAGGATATTTTTAAATAATTCCTAAATTGTGATTTAGAGCAGGTACCGATATCTTGATCTTTTCTGTATAAGTATGTAAACTTATTTAGAGTAAAAAAAATATAAAATTGTTGTGATTTGAATTATAATTTTTATGTTGCTTACTAAAGAAAATTTAAGTTTTGAAGGAAGATAATAATAACTAATTGTTTTATTTTTTATTTTTATAATAAAAATTATGTAATATTTTAAAAATAATATTTTTATTATATTTTATTCTAAATTAAAAACTAAATTAGAAATGCTTTCCTTTTTATACTATGTTACTTTCATTTTAGGTCCCCAAAATAAAAAATAAATGTTCTTACGGAAAGTTACAGTAGCTTTTTAAATACCTATTATTTGAAGATGAAACATAAATACGTATAATAATAGACTAATAAAGAGTTTTTTTTTTAAGATATAATCATTTTTAATATATATCTCTAAAGGTAATTAATAACTGATTTATAATGCAAAAATTGTTACTTTTGGTCCCGGTCTCCCTTACTGTAAAAAACAGTATATAAAAATTCATTATCTATTATAATTACAGACAAAGAAGCGTTTTTGTTGTATTATTACGTGTTCAAAAGTATCTGTATCAGTTGCAGTATTAGCTTATCCATCTTTACGGCATTGAAGATGAAACGATACGAAAAGGATACAAACTTTTGTTTGACAGATTCGGAAAGCAAGCGATATAAGGACAACAAGAAATGGTCTGTAATTAGACTTTTTGCATTTTACAATTAGTGTGACAATCTTTTACTTTGTTAATAAGATTTATGCCAATACATTTTAATGAATATCTCTTCCAATAATACATTACATGACAATATTGCAAAACACTATTACGTAAGTACATCAATTGATTGATCTGCGTTCTTAATGAAAATAAAAAATGATTATTTGGAAGCAACATCTTTTCGATGCACTCGTTTCTTTTTTGTCTTTTTTTCTTTTCTTTCTTGTAATCTAAAAATGATAATATATGTTGCTGTAACTTCAATTTTTTCGAAAAATCTGTAGTTCTCAAAATTTGATAAATAGAAAAAAATAATTGCATATATTTCATTTAAAAAAATTTTATTTTCTTCTTTTTTACTCTTTTTCTTTTTAAGATTGTAATTTATTCTATTTTATTTTTAATAATTTTTATAAATAGTATTTATCATTTTTTTGAAAAATATACAAATATAAATTTTCCTTAGAAAAACTTGACTTTGACGTAACTAGCAAATTTTATTTAATTATTTCACGACATTTCGACCATTTGGTTGTGGTCCTTTTCAAGTGAAATTTCTACAACATAATATTACACAATAGTTTTTAACATACGAGAACTCATTTAAGTGTTAAATTAATAAAATAAATATAAATTTTATAAACATACCCATCAAAGGACAAGTGACAGTGGTTATGAATAGAAATGATTACGTGACTAATATGGAATTATTGTTAAGTGATTCGATGACATACAAAAAATTAAATAAAAATCCGATTACACGTCTGACGAACAAACTTCATACGTTAGTAAAGTCATGGCATAATAATGAGATCATTGATGATCAAACATATAAATTTCTGAATTGCACGAATGGTAATTTACCACGGTGTTATGGGCTCCCAAAGATCCATAAGAGCGGGTACCCATTGAGAATCATTGTGTCATCGTTAGGCAGTCCCTTTTATAATATTGCCAGTTACATTCATGAGATATTAGTTAAGTCTGTTAAGAAACCGGATTCAAATGTTAAAGATGGTTGGACGTTTGTGAATATTATTAAAAATACAAGGGTTAATGACGATGACGTAATGACGACCTTGGATGTTTGTTCGTTGTTTACAAATATTCCAAAAGATTTAGTTTTTTCTGCAATTGAAAGTCGTTGGAGTGACATAAGTCTAAAAACTAAATTTAATTTGCAACAGTTTCTATACGCTATTGATGTAATACTTACTTCAACTAGTTTTCAATTTAATGAGCAGTACTATGAACAGATTTATGGAAGCCCTATGGGATCCCCTCTATCACCGATATTAGCTGACTTGGTAATGGATGACTTGGAAACAAATTGTTTAAATTCTTTAAGTTTTAAAGTTCAGACTTTTTATAGATATGTGGACGACATTTTTGTTATTTTACCTAGCTCTAAAATAAATGAAATTTTAAGTACATTTAATAACTATCATGAACGTTTAAAATTTACACATGAAATAGAGACCAATTCTTCTATTAATTTTTTTAATTCTACAGTTATCCGCAATGGGAATAAATTGACAACTAATTGGTTTAGGAAACCTACATGTTCTGGCTGATACATCAATTTTCTTTCGAATCATCCTATCAAGTATAAAATTAATACGATTTACAATTTAGTAGACCATGCAATTTTACTGTCTAACGAACAATTTCATAATACGAATATTGAGATTGTAAAGAACATTTTAATCAATAATTGTTTTCCGGATCATATTATTAATAACCCAGCAAACACCAATATATAATTGTTACATTGCTATAATAAAACGGAATATAACAGGTAATATAATGTGTACGTTACATGTAACATCCATGTTAGTTGTAATTTCTCACTCATAGATGTAACATTTTAATATAACATATATTACATTGTAGTTATATTGTAATTATATACCAAATAGCATATTGATGTATTGATAAGTCAGTGCTATCTTGGGATATAATGACAATATAACTACAATGTAATATATGTAATATTAAAAATGTTACATCTATGAGTGGGAAATTACAACTAACATATACGTTACATGTAACATGCTTAAGTATATAACATTTATATATTGTGTTTGCTGGGAAGTATGTAAATAAAAGAATTAATGTACTGAATAACAATAGGAATGTTAACGGTCACAATGCGGATAATAACGACAGTTTGAGTAATGATTTAGATAATAACGTTAATGTGAATTCGGCTCAAGATAAGAATTATGTAATTCCACTCCCATACGTTAAAGATGTTAGCGACAGTATTAAAAGGTCACTTAAAAATGCTAACATAAATATCGTTTATAATTTGCCAAAAAAGTTGAATAGGCTGATAAAACGAGGTAAAGATTTAATAACTAATGATATTAAAACAAATAGTATTATACAAATAGTAGTATACAAGATTAATTGTGAAAATTGTAATGCATCATACATTAGACAAACGAAAAGACATTTATGCACTAGAGTGAAGGAACATGCCAGCAATATTAAATTACATGAGTCTAATCATTCGGTTTTGAGCAAACACAGATGTGATTTTGGACATAACTTTGATTGGAAATCACCGACCATTTTACATAACGAGAAACATGTAAGAAAGAGAGAGATTGCTGAAATGTTCTTCATAAAGAAGCATGACAATACGGTTGACCTACAGAAAGACACCGAGAATTTGACAAACATTTACGACAAAATAATAAAGATTGTTTAGTGGCGCGTTTCAAATTTAGTCGTTGACGAAACATCATAATGATGGGACGTGTTCCTCTTTTAACTTTTAACTTTCAACATCATAACGATGGGACGTGTTCCTCTTTTAACTTTTAACTTTCGATTTTAAATAACACCAGTGTGATGTTACGTTAATCTCAGTTTAATTGATGGGTATGTTTATAAAATTTATATTTATTTTATTAATTTAACACTTAAATGAGTTCTCGTATGTTAAAAACTATTGTGTAATATTATGTTGTAGAAATTTCACTTGAAAAGGACCACAACCAAATGGTCGAAACGTCGTGAAAGAATTAAATAAAATTTGCTAGTTACGTCGAAGTCAAGTTTTCCAAGCTTATTTTCACCACTAGCGCCCAATATTAATTTTGATTAATATTAATTTTAATTGATTGAAATATAAATTTTGTTTGCAGGTTAAATCTGTATCTAAAACTTTTTATCTTGCTGTTTATCGTGATTGGCATTAAATGGTTCGTGATGACAGTGACATGGTTGTCTAAAAATGTGCCCAATTATGTTTGGTATGTTACTGGTTTAGTGAACATTCTGCAGAATCTTTGTACTTTGATCATCTTTGTATGGAGAAAGAAGATCAAAGTGATATTATTGAAGCGATTAGAAGTTGAGACGAACTCAAAAATGTCGAGCACTACCACGTCATGGGTGTCTATGAAGGAAAAAACAAGTTCTTGCGGACAAGTAAACTGTCATGCAAAAGGTTCATCTGACGAAACTGAGCTCTAATGCTGCAATATGTAAAGAAAGGGTTATATAGCTGATTAGGATTCAATAATTAATTAGTAATTAATTGTGATCTTATAATTTTCCAATCAAAAATGACTTTATAGTATTAGACTTTCAGACGTTTCTTTTGTTCTGTAAAAAATTAAGCTTATAATTTTAGTATTGGTATTGACTGAGAGAAAAATATTTATTTCTTATAATTTTAATATACATATATGGGGTATTCAATGTAACGGTCCACACAATTTTTGAAATCATTCCGATAGTTTTAAAAAAGTTTATATAGTGAATATTAATCTGTTTTAGTGAATATTTATCTGTTTTGTGAATATAAATCTGTTTTACATAAGCTGTCATATGCAATAAATAAATTTGAAAAAATTTTCTTCTATAAAAATAACTATCTCTTTGAATTTTCTAAACAATTCAAGAAAATTTTTCTTTCTGGAACAATTATATTTTTTATATATAAATCGATTCTTTACCATATTCTGCATAAAAAGTTATAAAAGTAAAATAATTAGAAAGTGAATAATTTATGAAATATGTTTATACTTTAGTTTAAATAATCTTACATAATCTTACATAAGGTATTAAATATTTATATTTTGATAATCTTACTTTAATTTAGGCACAAAATAAAGAGAGAAATCGATTAGAATAAAGGAAACACATAATTGTTATTAAGACTTTTGTCTTGATGTAGCTAAAATATGTTGCTACTAGTTGTAAATTACATATTTTTGCTTACAAACAACTATGTGTATTTTTTATACCAATTAATTTCATCTTTCATTATTTTATGCATAAATGTATTAAGGTAAGATTATCGAAAAATAAATATTTTGCGAAAAATTTCATAGTTTATGTAAGATTATGTCAAATTAAAATATAAAATACACTCGTGTGTGTGTGTGTGTGTGTGTGTGTGTGACAATAATTAAGGGATTAACAAAAGTTGTCTAAAAAATTTAAAAATAAGTTATAAATTAAAAGGCCAACTTAACGAGCTAATTAATTAGGTGTTAAAAATTTTTTATTCTACGTCATGAAAATAATACAAATGATAATTAGTAAACTGTACGACAATCTTTATCAATATAAATATCTCTTTGCTAACATATCAATAATTTAAATAATTTGGAAAGACAGAACTTATCATACATGTAAAATATATAGACTTATAATATGAAAAAACGCAGTATAACACATCATAATTGTTGGCTTGAATTACGGCTGATCGTTCGAATTAGTCGTTAAAGAGTCTAATCTCGAACATCAGATTTCTGTAGTTCTTTTTAAATAAACGTCTAATTTTGTAATCCATGATGTAAAAATATGTAATAAGCTGTGAAATAATTAATGTGTTAGCCTGAATATTGATTATTTGATTTTTAAATAAATAGTGATCACTTACATTTATGTTGAGACAATAAAAATTCTTTAAAATATTTCTTGTTAAAAAACATTATAAACAATGTATACTTTATACGAAGCAAACTCAATATCTGTAAATCACAATGTCAGAACGCTGTATATATACCGCCATGCTAAGATGACATAGACAATTTTTCTAAAACATCAAAATAAGAACCAGTCAAGTCGCTCGGTGTCCTTTTTTAAGTTGATACTGTTTTTTTTCTCTTTAATGTATATCATTTCCGATATCAACCTTTTATAATAATTCCTTTCGTGATCCAAGATTATTGTGTTGTTCCAATTAAAAGTATGTGTAAACTTTACAATATGATCAGAAACCACCGAGTGTCTTGCAGAATCCAATCTGATATTATTTTTATGTTCATTTACTCTTGTGCCTAATTGTCTTTTAGTTTGCCCTACATATGTAGCATCACAATTATTGCACGATATTTTATATATGACATCCAAATTATTCTGACGACTATCTCTGTCTTTTTGTGTTTTTATGACTCTATTTAATTTTTTCAAACTTCTGTATCCTACTGTTATATTAGATTTCTTTAATTCTGATGCTACTAATTCCGAGATTCTTTCAATGTATGGTATCGCTATAAATTTTTTATTGTTGTCATTATTTATGTCATTGTTATTCGTATTATGAGTCATTTCAGTGTTTAATCTATTAACTATGAGGAACTTCAGTCTTCTATTAATTTCTGAGAAAATGAGATCGAGAGGATAACCATTACTTAATAAAATCTCTATAATTAATGTTAAATTTTTACTGTGAAAAATAGGATGTGATAATAGTATTAATCGGTCTACTAGATTATATATAACACTTTTTTTATGACACATAGGATGATTTGAATAATATGAAAGTGTTCTACCCGAAAATGTTTTTTTCTGAAACTAATCAATGTGAATTATGTTATTTATAATTTTGAGTGAAATATCCAAAAAACTTATGCAACGGTTGTCTTCTCGTTCTATTGTAAATTTTAGTCTATTGTGATAATCATTAAATTTTTCAACTAAATATGAGATCTGATCCTCCGGCATGCAAACTAAAATGTCATCCACATAGCGATAGTAAAATCTTACATTTGCATTAATTGTATCAAGTATCGTAGTTTCTAAACCTTTAAAAAAAGGTAAAAAAAGGCGACCAGTTAAGGGCACGCCATTAACAAAAATTATCCATTGCAAACCCATGTAGAATCCTATCCTATTGCAAACCCATGTAAAATCCTATGAAAAATTAACCATTGCAAACTCATGTAGAATCCTATGAAAAATTAACCATTGCAAACCCATGTAGAATTGTATTAAAAATTATCCATTGCAAACTTATGTAGAATCCTACATTGCAAACCCATGTACAATAGAATTGTATGAAAAATTATCGATTATAAACCCATGTACAATCGTAACAAAAGTAATGAAATAAAAAAAAATTGCGCCAAGTGAAAGTAGAAACTTGTACCAATGGAAAATTAAAGTTGCAGACATATATAGAGTCGTATAATGAATCAGTAAAAATTTAAATTTGCAAATGTAGAATCGTACCATAAAAAAACTTATCATTTAAAAAAAAAGATAAACAAGATGCCAAGTCCATGCGCCATGTGAAAAAGAAATAAAAAAATTTTAGTTAAAAAAACTGGGAGCGCTGCTAAATAATATTCTAACAATATTAAAATTAAATTGTTACTTTTAAACTCATTACAGTTAAAATATGTTTTGTGTTTAAATTAATTAATGTTACTTTAAGGTGCATTGTAATTTTGAAACTTAGCAGCGCGCCCAGTTTTTTTAACTAAAATTTTTTTATTTCTTTTTCACATGGCGCATGGACTTGGCATCTTGTTTATCTTTTTTTTTAAATGATAAGTTTTTTTATGGTACGATTCTACATTTGCAAATTTAAATTTTTACTGATTCATTATACGACTCTATATATGTCTGCAACTTTAATTTTCCACTGGTACAAGTTTCTACTTTCACTTGGCGCAATTTTTTTTTATTTCATTACTTTTGTTACGATTGTACATGGGTTTATAATCGATAATTTTTCATACAATTCTATTGTACATGGGTTTGCAATGTAGGATTCTACATAAGTTTGCAATGGATAATTTTTAATACAATTCTACATGGGTTTGCAATGGTTAATTTTTCATAGGATTCTACATGAGTTTGCAATGGTTAATTTTTCATAGGATTCTACATGGGTTTGCAATAGGATAGGATTCTACATGGGTTTGCAATGGATAATTTTTGTTAATGGCGTGCCCTTAACTGGTCGCCTTTTTTTACCTTTTTTTAAAGGTGAGTTTTTAGAGATTATATTATTCATTTTTGTATATTTTTATGACCGGAATAGAACAATTATTAAACATGTTTATCTAAACTTCTTTGCTTAAAATGATGTGTACAATCATATCCTAGAATCCTGATCATTCCTCCTAAAGCACCCTATTTATATAAATTTACCCATATGTGTGTGTGTGTGTGTGTACTAATGTCGAGCATTTTTTATACATTTTCTATTAAATTTAGATAAAAGTTGCAGAATTTCGAAAAAGAAAAAGTTGACACAGACTGTTTCCTAAACGGCGATTTTCAAGGTTATTTAAAGGTCACTTATATTTTCAAAATAGAATTACCTTAATTTTTCTCATATAAATCGATTCCTCGCAATATTTACTATAAAAAGTTGTAAAGGTATAATTTTTACATAATCTTACATAAACTTCGAAATATTACAAATATTTTATTTTATGAAATATTTCAGTTTATGTAAAATTATGTTAACTATCTTTTAAATTATTCACTTTTAGCCATCTTACCCTTACAACCTTTTATAGTGAATATTGCAACAAACTGGTTTATATATATAATATATATATAACATCAGTTATTATTAATTGATGTTTACATTTATTTTTAGACTTACTAGAGCTCAAATGCTCCACATTTTTTGCAAAAACTGTTTATTCTACAGATTTCAAATATGCTTTTAAATGATGATTGAATATTTCCTTTTTTTAATTATTTTTATTATTATTTTTCAATCTCAATCAACTTTTATAACTTTATGCCAGCACGATACAAATACATGTGTCTTTATTTTTTTTATTATTTTCATTATTATTTTTCAATCTCAATCAACTTCTATAACCTTATGCCAGCAGGATACAAATACATGTATGTCTTTATTATTGTATCAACTCTTGTCTTTTCCATGTAACCATGTCTTCATAGTTTGAATTATCCCTTCATCTTCTCAATCTTTCGCAGAGATTTAATTAATTAAATACACTTCACACGAAATAAAGTTTGCTGGAAGATATACAGCAAACGATAACTGTAAAAACATGATTACGTGGAAAGAACAAGAGTTGGTACAGTAAAGGCAAGTAAGTAAGTACATGTAATGTATCGTATTGGCATAACGCTATATCCGCGGAGCAGATAATGTGGCTGTAGAGGTAGTCTGCAGTGCAGCTAATGTGGACGTAGATGTTGATTGAGATAATTGTCTAATATAAAATAGAATTTAAAAATTTAGTTTAAAAAGCTGTTGCATATATAAATAAAGTTTATTTTTTCTAAATTTGGAATATGTTTAATTAATTAATTTTTTAAGTCTATGTTTAATAAATTTTTTAAGTCTGTATTCAATAATTTTATTCATTTGATAAATACATGTATGTCTTTATTTTGATATGTTTAATATAATTAGAAATTCATTATTAATTAGATATGTAAACTATAAATTCATATATAATATTTGAAAATATATGTGAATATTTAAATTTTTATCTTCTCCTTCCTCTCCTTCAATCTCTTTAATATCAATATGTGTATGTGTGTACACGCGCGCACATTTGTACGTATTTATTTAATTATTGGATAGTTGAGAGTACTTAATTGATAAAAAATTATGACAATAATAATCCTTTTGTTTTTTTTTTCTTATTATTTACTCAGATTTTTTTGTCTATCTTATAAGATAAACACTTTAGAGATTGAATATTTCAAGTAAACTAATTGTAAGTAAATTTCACATTAATGCATATAGATGTTTAATCATGAATGTACTAAATAAGTACACAAGACGAACAGTGAGTGAGTGAGTAAGAATGAGAGAGTGTGTGTGTGTGCGTGTGCGTGTGAGAAAGAGAGAGAGAGAGAGAGAGAGAGTTAGCCAACATAACCCCGCACGCTGCCGATATGGCGGAGCGCCACTATCGCCATCTGTTGTAAAACGTGCGAGATGGACAAAATTACCACTACATGCATCTTGCATGTGTTATGTACGTGTGATATATGTGTGCGCATGTGTTGTATACGTGTGAATACGTGTAGCACGATACTACTATGTATGCGTGGTCGATGATGATGATAATAATAATGATGACGGGGACGTTTCTTAATAGAAATTTTTCATATTTCGACTTTGCATTTATATATCTCTGCTTACAAATCACGTAGAGCAGAAATAAAGACACTTTTATTATATAATTCGAACTCAATCTATCGATTAAGTCTAGTATAAACTCGATTGCTTCAGCCATTATTGAGGATTCGAAATATTATAAAGACTCAAATATCCGACTCGCGTTAAGATACACGGTGTCTCCGCTACGCCCTTAACTGGTCGCGAGACACTACCGTGTCTCTTGATCTTGCATGACGGTATATATACAGCGTTCTGACATTGTGATTTACAGATATTGAGTTTGCTTTGTATAAAGTATATATACATTGTTTATAATGTTTTTTAACAAGAAATATTTTAAAGAATTTTTATTGTCTCGACATAGATGTAAGTGATCACTATTTATTTAAAAATCAAATATTCAATATTTAGACTAACACATTAATTATTTCACAGCTTATTACATATTTTTACATCATGGATTACAAAATTAGACGTTTATTCAAAAAGAACTACAGAAATCTGATGTTCGAGATTAGATTCTTTAACGACTAATTCGAACGATCAGCCGTAATTCAAGCCAACAATTATAATGTGTTATACTGCGTTTTTTTTATATTATAAGTCTATATATTTTACATGTATGATAAGTTCTGTCTTTCCAAATTATTTAAATTATTGATATGTTAGCAAAGCAATATTTGTATTGATAAAGACTGTCGTACAGTTGAAACGTTTACTAATTATCATTTGTATTATTTTCATGACGTAGAATAAAAAATTGTTGACACCTAATTAATTAGCTCGTTAAGTTGGCCTTTTAATTTATAACTTATTTTAATTTTACACGAACCAAAACTTATTTTTCATTATATATATTTAAAAAATTTTAAATAGCTGTAACTTTGTTTAAAAAAATCAGAATTTTAATTTTAAAAAAGAGCTTTTAAGCTCGAAATCTGTACTTTCAAAACTTCAAAAGTATGTTTTCTTTTCTTCAATTTTTTAAATAATTTTTTATAGAAAACGACAAACTTAATAAAATGAAAAATTTTTTTCTCACTTTGTAGACGTGTCACATACACAACTTTGAAAAAAACTTGACTTTTTCGTATTAAAGCCTGAAGTCTTCCCTGTAAAATCGTATTTGAAAATTTACATTTCGAGTTTTCCTTATCAAGTTATCGAGAATCCAAGAGAAAATGGTCACTTTTACTTTGATTGTTCATAACTCCGTTACAAATCATCGTATAGTAATTTTAAAAATGTATTGTTTAAATTGAACTTTTCTACTGTATGAAATATTTCTATTATATGAAATAGAAAGTGGCCGAATTTTTTTTAATTCGTAAATTTTTTACAAATGTAGGTAGTAATAACGAAAAAATTCGCGAGTTTTTTCTTTTTTGTGTAAACTTCGAAAAAAATTACACAAGGAAACTGAAAAAGTTTTATAGATTGAAATTGTTTTGCTTCTTAGTACCCCAAACTTGATAAAAAAATCACAAAGACTTGCTGTAATAATTTCTTTATAGTGATCCACATAGTCAAAATAATCCATGTGTACAATATGTTGAAAAAATTGATTTGCTTTAATAAAAAAGTAAGATAAAGTAAGATCCGTAGTAGAAAAATTTATTCTCCACTTTTTAATATAATCTTTCAATTGTCTGAACATAAAATTTAGAAAATGTAAAGTTGCGTATCGTTTTCAAAATTACCTCTGACATGTAAAGAAAAGATATAATTGTTTAAAATGTGTGTATATATATATATATATATATATGTATATTTGAATCCGGGATTTTTGAATCCGGCATGTCCCTTATCGTATATTTCGGAATGCGCGCGAACACATTCTATCAATAACGTGTCATTGATTGACATCTTCTATTGCTATAACGTTCCGAATGCGAAACACAAGTCAAATGTCAAATTCTTGAACTCGAATGTAGCGCACATAAGAAAAAACAATAAAAAGTTACATTGAAATATTTTCAATGTAATTTTAAATAGAATAATAAATAAAATAATTTAATTAATTAATAATTATAAATAATAATTATAATAATTATAATTAAAATAATATAATAATAATAATAATAATAATAATAATATAATATAATAATATAATAATAATATTAATATTATTTTTATTTTTAATATTATTATTATTATAACACGACGCACAGCTTGTGACTGGCAAAGCTTGACATCGCGTTAAGTTCTAATACTTTACGTTGCGTTACGCGATTGTAAAGTCGATTGTAATTAGCCGCATATAAAATAATGTGTTTTATTCATTGAATTCTTTTATTTTATTTACGTACCAACGACCACGCTAAGCTCTCATTTAGCCCTTTATTTTTATTATATAATGTTTTAGGTTTTACGTAACTTTACATCTCGTCGCGTTCCGTTACGTTAAGTTCATCGTAAACCCGTCTTTATATATATATATATAGTCTGGTAACATCTCCGTGTCTGTTTGTGAGTTTAAACTATTCTTTTGTCTTTTAATATATAACATTTATGAGACCAGTCTTTTGTTTAAATTCAGTTCATTGTCTAGAATTTCTATGTCATTCCAATTAAAATCATGGTTAAACTCTATTCTATGGTCAGTTATAACAGAACGATTTGCTGTATTTCTTCTAATGAGGTTGCGATGTTCAGCTATTCTAGTATGCACTTGTCTGCTCGTTTGTCCTACGTAAAAGGCATCGCACTTATTACAATTTATCTTATATACCACGTTCATGCAATTAGAGATGTCTATTGGATCTTTGTGTACTTTGATGAACTTTTATATTTTATTTATGTTGAGATTCGCATTCTCTTTCTATTATATTGTATCCTATTCTGATTATATACTGTTTTCGATCTTCGCGCGTTTCAGTACGAAATATGTTTACTCGTTTGTCCGTGCTGACGCGCTTTTGCTGTTCCATTTTATATGGTCATGACTCTCGATCACTCTTCCCATTCTTGTCCGAGAGTCGTCGTGATATATACACGTTCACCAAAGGTCTAATAAAGTTTGTTACTTATACGATCGGACTATTGATTAATTCTTCAACCAATTTCGTGCTCCCCATTATCCTGCGCCAACAATTTAGACCTGTGTATGCAATTTTTGCATTTATTTTTTTGGTTATAATTTTTACTTGTTCCGAAATAATTGGGACATACAGTATTGTGAAGAAGAAATTTTGCTCCTCTTTTTGTTTACAAAAATTGTTTTTTTTGGTTTAAATAATCATTGCTTAATATCATTTTTAAGCGTTTCTTCATTGTTCTAAAAATGAAATCTAACGAGTAATTATTATTGAGTAAAATTTCGATGCACATTTCAAGATTCTTTTGGTGGTATAACGGATGAGATAGAAATATCGCTCTGTCTATTAGACCCATTATAGTTCCTCGTTTTTGACATATCGGATGTTGGGAATGAAAGTTTAAGTATCTACTCGAAAAAGTAGCTTTATGGAACCAATCAAAAGATATGTTGTTGTTTTTTAAATATAGAGTTAGATCCAAAAAATTCAATTTACCGTCTTTATCTCTTTCTATTGTAAACTGCAAGCGTTGATGGAACGAATTAAAAATATCTAGTGTATGATTGCATAAAGAACTTCATCCTTTTACATTAGATATGTCGACGACATAATACTTACTACCCCTCCTTCTTTATACATTTTTATAAAAACACTCACATCGACTCACTCAAACGATTGTCAAACAACAACTGCGCGTCCAAAATGGCTGAAATTTTGGTGAGTATTTTTCAAAAGATGCGCAAACACATTCCCTAACTTTTATTGATGAGTGCTGTCGTCTTCATGTTAAGGTCAGAAACTTTTCAGACCACCCTCGTATATAAATGTGTCTCTTTATGACATAGTTGAACACAATTTCAATATTGCTCTTTTATATATTTTGATGATATATGCATATTTTCATGTATTTTTCAAACGAAATATACAATCTACCATATATATATATATATACAAGGTGGTTCAAAAGTCCGGCAACGGTCAATTATGCTCAAGAAATAGTGGTCTTATGAATAAAATATAAAAATTGCAGGGTTCAACCCGGGAAAAATTTTTTATATATAATTATATCTAAATAATTATATAATTATACATAATTATATGTGAAATATGTTTATTTTATATATAATTAAATGTATTTATATATAAATTACGAAGTTCATGTATAATCTCATGTCAAGTTATATATGAAACATTATATATATATTTATATATGTGAATACTTATTTATTATATATATATATATATATATATATAAATTTATATGTGTATATGTATATAAAAAGCTCTTTTATCTAATTATATATAGACATATTTCATATTTAATTTTGCAATTATATGTATAATTTTATATATTTCTATATAATTTTATATTGTTATATATAAAAATTGTTTCTAGAAAAAATAAGATATTTTATGGTGACCTTGACTTTGACGTAGGGGTCAAATTTAGAGGTTATTTCAAGATCAACTTTTATTAAACAAAACCCTCTATTTTTATTAGATATTCTTGTAGCTTATTGTTGTGTATGGGATAATGCAGCTGGATTATCGAATGTGAATAAAGCACTGTATTAACTATTAACTAAATATATTTGAAATACAATTTGTCGGAGCCGATGAGTCCCGTGTCGTGGCTCACGGAAGAGAAAGCCCACGGAAGAGAGAGCCGCGCTTTTCGACGTGCGTCAACGCTAATCGCCGCGTGCGCGTTCTCCAGCGCGCGCATGTCCGTCGATCGTCGCGCGTAATCCGGATCGATATTTCTTTTCTTTTATATATGAAAATGGGTATCTCTCAACACCTTCTCTTGTAAAAAAAATAATACTGTTATACTACTAAAAATGATACTAACATTCTTTGGAATATACTGTGTATGCGGTGATATATATATATATATATATATATATATAGTTATTTTGCTACAAATTCAGCCAAGTATCTCGGCCTTCTTTTTGGTCTACTGGAGCGTCGCGGTGTTTGCTGAATCGGTTCAGCTTCTTGGCGTTGTTCATTTTGTTGTGGTTGTTCAGCTTGCTGAGGAGCGGGGGCATCTATTTGTATTTTGTTCGGAGGTTGTATAATCTCTGATAGTGGATCATCATTCTGATTTCCTTCGTTTGCTTCTGGTGTGCTCCAATAAAAATTATCATTTTGAGCATTATTTAAAATGGGGGTGTTTTCCCCAATACTACGTATTTGGTTAACATGCCTAGTCTAGGAATGACCATTATCTAATTTAATTTTATAATGTAACTTCCCTAACTTATCGATAATTTTGCCGAATTTCCATTTTTCTTGCCCTGAGTAATTTCGACACGCTACTCTTTCTTTGTTTTCGAATACTTTTTCTGTTGTATTTTTATTCGCTTTATTTTCCTCAATAGGACGAATTAAATCTAATCTAGTATAAAGTTTTCTTCCTAGAAACATCTCTGCTGGAGATTTGTTTGTAAAAGCGTGTGCCATTGATCTATATTGCAGTAATAATTGGTTTAAGGCAACATTGACGTTTCTAGGATTACAATTCATGCGTTTCAAAGATTGTTTTAAAGTTTCTACGAAACGTTCGGCTTGGCCATTTGTCGCTGGATTGTACGGGGACGTTAATTTGTGCCTAATGCCGCTTAGTTTCAAGAATAATTAAAAATCATGCGAGGTACATGTTCTTCCATTGTCTGTTACAATGACTTGTGGCAGACCATATGCCGCGAAAATTTGTCTGCATTTTTCAATTGTGGATGTAGTAGTAATGTTTGACATTATGTGAACCTCAGGCCATTTGGAATAAACGTCTATTAGAATTAAAAACATTTTTCCTAAGAAAGGTCCCGCAAAATCGATGTGAACTCTTTGCATTGGAGCGGAAGTTGCTTGCCAATGATGTACTTCTATTTTGGGCGGATTGTTTTTGTGTGTATTACAATTTGCACAGTTTTTGGCTAGCGTCTCGATATCTTTATCCATTCCTTGCCACCAACAGTAACCACGGGCAAGGCATTTCATTTTCACTACTTCGAAATGACCTGAGTGTAATTCCTGTAGAATTTTAGTGCGCAACGCTTTTGGAATAATGACTTTATGTCCCCGCATAATGACGCCGTTCTGTAAGCTAAATTCTAGTTGTTCTACATTGAAACGTTTTATCTTATTGATCTGAATTCCTGTTTGTAGTGCCTGTAATAATTCTTTTAATTCTCTATCTTTGATTGTTTCTTCAGCAATCTGGGCCGCTGTAATCGAAAGCGTGTTTATGGTTTCCATTTGGAATATGTCGACTGTGTCGACAGTGGCTTTCTGGATTGGAACGGGGAGTCTGGATAGGCAGTCCGCGTTTGCATGCTTTTCCGATTTCCGGTATTGTATTTCGTAATTAACTCCTTGTAAAAATATTGCATAATGTTGCATGCGCATTGCCGTGTAAATTGGTAAGCTTGCAGTGGGCGAAAATATTTGAACTAGCGGACGATGGTCTGTAACCCGGGTAAATTTTTTTCCGTATAAGTATTGAACAAATTTTTTTATTCCAAAAATAATTGCGTATGCTTCCTTATCTATTTGCGAGTACTTTCGCTGTGTTTCTGAAAATGTTTGCGACGCGAATTGAATAACCCGTTCTGTTCTGTTTGAATAACGATGGGAAAGGACAGCGCCTACCCCATACGAACTAGCGTCCGTTGCTAACACAAGTGGTAATCTGGAATCGAAATGTACTACAACCTGTTTACTCGTAAACATTTCTTTCGCTCTGCAAAAAGCTGCCTCACATTCTTTTGACCAGATAAATGGAATATCCTTTCGTAATAGCTTATTAAGTGGAAATAGAATCGCGCTTAAATCTTGTATGAAACGCCCGTAGTAATTTATCATGCCCGTAAAAGCTCGAACTTCCGAGATATTTGTCGGTCGTGGCATTTGTCGAATTGCTTCCATTTTCTGCTCTTCTTTATGAACGCCGTTTTTATCAATAACATATCCGCAATAGTTAACTTTATCCGAAAAGAAGGTTGATTTATCAACATTTAAACGTACATTGTAACGATTTAACCTTTCTAATACTTCCTCTAATCTCGCTAAGTGTATCATATTAGTTTCTCCCGTAATCACTATATCATCAAAGAAAATCGCTACCCCCGGAATGCCTTGTAATATATTTTCTATTTCTCTTTGCCATATAGTCGGTCCGGATGCAATGCCGTACATCAATTTATTTACTTTATACAATCCTTTACATGTACTAATTGTTAGCAATTCGCAGTCTTCTGGCGCGATTTCTAATTGTAGATATGCTTGTTCTAAGTCTAGTTTCGAAAATTTTTTCCATTTGCAAGTTTCACGAATAATTCGTTTATTGTAGGGAACGGGTGGTCATCGACTAACAATTGAGAGTTTAGTGTAATTTTGTAGTCTCCGCATATTCGAATTTTACCGTTTTTTTTTAATATCGGGACTATGGGGGTCGCCCATTTAGATGTCGTGACCTTCTCGATGATTCTCGTGTTTTCTAACTTGTCTAGTTCCTGTTCCACGAGAGATAATAATTTGAAAAGAACGGGGCGCGCTCTAACAAACACCGGTACTGCATCCAATTTCAGTGAAATTTTTGCTTGTACTCCTTTTATTGCTGTATATTCTGAAGGTCGTGTATTGTTGTATTTTTCAATAATATTTTGTAGCTATTTTATCAATTGTCGCACTTGAAGCTAGGAATTCAGATCCGTCGGATAACTGCCTAATCCATTCTCTACCGAGTAATAACTTTCTAGAACTACCGACTATATACAAGTTAAGCTGATTAGATTAATTTTTATATTTGACGTTAACTGTTATGAAACCTTGACTTTGCAAGACACGGCCGCAATACGAAATTAATTGTAACTGTGTTTTGTGTATGGTCGCACCTGGAAAGACTTTGTTGACGTCGTGTGTACTTATGATCGTGACAGCAGCACCGCTATCTACTTCAAATTCCATCGGTTTATCGTTGACCAGGAGCGTAACGAGGAATTTGTCTCTATGATTTACGTGTTCCAAGCTCAGGATTTCTTGTAGTTGATATGCAGAGCCCTTCGAAAAACACATTGTACTTAGATGCCCCGGCTTTCCACAGCTGTGACAAAGTATGTCCCTGCTCAAGGAACACTTATTAGCTAAATGTGCTTTACCGCAACAATAACATCTTATATTACTATTATTATTTTTCAAATTAATTTTAGAATTTTGATTAGTATTTTGAATAGCGTATTTGTTCTTATAATACTTATCGCCCTTGTAACGCTTGTCTGAAGGATTTTTCTTAGGAGGTTTTTTTCCCGTCTTCAATAAGTCCAGATTTGACGAAGACGGTCCTGCTTCTTTCATCTGCATCGAACTTTTCTCCTATAGCTCCATTGTGATGGCAATTTTTACTGCATCGTCGAAGTCTAAGTTCTTCCTCTCCAATAAACGAGCTTGCGCTTTTTTGTTCAGTAGTCCGAAGACGAATTGATTGCGAAGAGCTGTCTTTAGGTATTCTCCAAATTTACAGTGGATGCTCAATTTATGAAGCGCTGCCACGAATTGTTGAACTGACTCTCCCTCGCATTGTTTCCGTTGGTGAAACCGATAGTTTTCCGCTATTTCTAGCGGAGTTGGCGCATCGCATAGAATTCCTCAAGCTTCAGCACCAGCGTATCGTAAGGTTGAACAAAGGGGTCAGTAGGGATACTAGGGGAGTTCTAACTCAGGGGCAATGAGGGGGGGTGAGGGGCGGGGGGGAATCGGGGGCGAGGGGGGTGACGTCACGCGGGGGGAGGGGGTCTTATCAGTAGATAAGCTTATCTTTTGTTTATAAACATATCAGATAACCTGATAAGGGGATCATGTTACCTGATATATTTATAAACAAGATAAGATAAGGGGATCATGTTACTTGATATGTTCATAAACAAGATAAGATAAGATAAGCGGCGTCTTTGAGCGGTATCAAAGTTTTCATAAATTTTCTCCGAAAATCCAAGATAAGATAAGCTAAGTTTTCGAATCCAAGATAAGCGGCGTCTTTGTAAGGTATCAAAGATAAGCTTGAGCGGTATCTAAGTTTTCATAAATTTTCTCCAAAGATAAGATAAAAATTCTGCGAATATGGCTGCCGCCGTTTCAGAATCCAAGCTTGGATCGAGCGCCGACAATCAAGGGGGTTGCGTTTCTTCATCTAAATTTGATAAGATAAAAATTCTGCGAATGGCTGCCGCCGTTTTTTAGGCTGAGCGCCGACAATCGGATATCTAAATTTGATAAGATAATTCTGTGAATTACTAAGAACAAAAGGTTTGCCGACAATCAAGCGGGTTGATCCGTACAGGTTGCGACATGTTAATCCGATCCGGCGTGTCTTGCCGACGGGGGGAAATTTATCTATGTATTTCTAAGAATTATCAGCGATATCTAAATATTCTCCGAAGATATCACACAAATATTTCTCGCGAATTAACAATTGCATCATCATCCCCACGAACAAAGGGATGATCGGGATATATAATGAGGACCGATGCAGCTGCCGGGCCATAGTACCACTGGCGAGCGCACGCTTCATTCGAGGTGCAAGAAAAAAAGTTTAGTGTGCAAAGAAGTTTTTTTTGTAATAAGCGTGAAAAAAGTGAATTTTTTACAAAAAATGGAGAACGTTGAGCGCGACCTGTTGGAGCGTTCCCGCCAAGTTGCTAACTTGGGCGAATATTTCGGATGGCTGCAAGAGTGCGAAGAATTTATCGAAGAGGTGGAAGAACGCAGCCGTGCCAAGCGTCCGCGTCTCTCGATTGGACATAGACAATCTCTGGTGGCGAGAATAGCGCGACTCGAGGGTGCAAAGGTGCGCTTGCAGAGACGGTATGTCGGTGAATCCATGCCTAGTGGCGGCGGATTCAGTGGCGGCGGCAATAACGCGCAAAGACTCGTTTGGCGCGAAATCGATACGGCGTTCGATAGCCGTATACTGACCGGCGCGGTAATTAACGCAGACCACCGCGTCAGTTTTTGGAAAATGCCAAAGACATTGTAGTCGAGAACGTGGAGAATGTGCTGCAGAGACACATCAGTGTAAAAGTGAACACTGTTTTCAACGGTGAATTTGTGTCCGGTGACAAGCGCGCCAATAAAAGTATTAACACGAGAAACTTTGAACTCTTTCGCACGTCCGATGTACGCGAGTGGTACGAGCGCCGCGTAATCGAGCCCACGCTAGCATCGCTAGAAGAGTTCCAGGAACGCGATAGCGGCTGGGCATTGTCGCGGATAATAGATTTGACAGTGAATGTAAATAAGTACAATCCAATGCGCGCGGGATGTCATGTCAAATTACCGCAAAAAATTATGGCAAAGAGAGCGGTGGTTAATGTGCAATCAGCGGACAATGCGTGTTTCGCATAGTCGGTGGTGGCCGCTCTTTACCCTGCTGAAAGAAACACGGGTCGAGAATCCTCTTATCCACATTACACAACAGTGCTGAATCTCCAAAACATTGAGTTTCCAGTGACTGTGAATCAAATTAAAAAATTCGAACTTGCAAACGACATCTCCGTAAACGTGTACATCATCGAGAACGAGAAAATCGTCCTGTTGCGTCTTTCGGAAAAAAAGAAGGACAGGCACGTTAATCTGCTGTACGTGGAGGACGAACACGGGCATTTCACATGCATTAAAAATCTGTCTCGCCTCGTCAGCTCACAACTGAGCAAAAAACATGGTCAAAAATTTATATGCGATCGGTAAGTATATATATATATATATATATATATTTATTTATTACACGTAAATTATATTTTTAATTAAATTTTCATTAAATTTTTTACAGATGCCTACATTATTTCGGAGCGGTGGATAAATTGCAGGCACATATGGAAGATTGCGGGAAACTGAACGACTGCGCTATCCGGTTGCCGAGCGAGAATGACAAGTGGCTCAGCTTCGACAACTACACGAGGAAGGAGCGGCTGCCGTTTGTAGTGTACGCCGACCTCGAGTGTGTTTTGGCAAAGACCGAAGATGCCAAAAATCATCAACACCATCAAGTGTTCAGCATCGCATACTATGTACAGTGTTCGTACGACAGTTCGTTGTCCGCGTACAATTCCCGCCGTAGTGTCGATTGCGTCGCATGGTTCGCCGAACAGCTTAAAAATTTAGCAATCCGCGTAAAAAATATTTTAACGACCAATGTCCCCATGGTAAATTTAACGCCTGACGAGTGGTTAAAATTTCGCACCGCGACGCATTGTCACATTTGTGAAAAACCGTTTGACGAAGACGATACACGCATCCGCGATCATTGCCACCTCACCGGGCGGTACAGGGGTCCTGCGCATTCAAATTGTAACTTAAATTACAAAGAATCATTTTGTATCCCTATAGTCTTTCACAATCTGTCCGGCTACGACGCACATTTTATTATCGAGGACATAGCCACAGCGTTCGAAGGGGAAATGGAATTACTGCCGATAACAAAGGAAAAATACATTTCATTCTCGAAGACTGTTAGATTGACACAAGATAATAATTCGAAAAATTATATTAAATTACGCTTTATCGATTCGTACAAGTTTCTCAGCGCTAGTCTCGACAAATTAGCGTCATTTTTGGATAAAGAAAAACTAAAAATTTTACATTCGGAATATCAAAATTTAACTAGTGAAATATTCAATTTATTGACACGGAAGGGCGTCTTTCCGTACGAATACATTGACTGCGTGGACAGATTACAATTTGATCGGCGCATCCTTAAGCTCGATCCCGGAGCCGAGCTTACTCGAACTCGCCGAAAATCGTTTAATTCTCGCTGGCAACTAGTGCAGCAATTAAGCGAACGCGTCTGGAAGGCATGGAAAGATACGTATTTGAATACCTTACAACAACGCCCTAAATGGCGTTCTGTACAAACTCTAGCCACACCCGGTAGATTAGTCTTACTTCGCGATCCACTTGCCCCTCCAAGTCGATGGAAGCTTGGGCGTATAGTTAAATGCCATCCAGGCAGCGATCGGCTCGTTCGAGTCGTTACTGTTAAAACGGCTGAATCCGAGTTCAAGCGCCCCATTACAAACTTTGTTTTCTTCCGGTCGACATCAACAATGATAGCGAACATCATTCCGCCATGGCGGACGGCATTGGATTGTAACTGTCCGATTGAATATTGTAAATTTACATAAGTATGCTGCCTTCTAAGCCGGGCAATAGAGCCAAGGAAACGAAACGAAAAATTAATTAAACGGAACTGTATCTCAATTTGAGATCCCAAAGTTCCACATATAAATTAATTTCGAAACTTACATATGGAGAAATAAGCGAGAAAAATATAGGTCCGAAAAGACGCTGAAGCGGGAATCGAACCCGCGTCTTTCACTTTCCGGGCGACTGCTCTTATTTCTCCATATGTAAGTTTCGAAATTAATTTATATGTGGAACTTTGGGATCTCAAATTGAGATACAGTTCCGTTTAATTAATTTTTCGTTTCGTTTCCTTGGCTCTATTGCCCGGCTTAGAAGGCAGCATACTTATATTCTTTATATTGAGAGCCGATAAAAATATTTATTTCTGAGTTTATTCACGCCTGGGCTAATCACGGCGGTATTTACTAACATCTACTTAAAAGGCAAATAAAAAATATGGGATCGAAAGGGTCTGAATAGCTTAGTTGGTAAGAGCAGTCGCCCGGAAAGTGAAAGACGCGGGTTCGATTCCCGCTTCAGCGACTTTTCGGACCTATATTTTTCTCGCTTATTTCTCCATATGTAAGTTTCGAAATTAATTTATATGTGGAACTTTGGGATCTCAAATTGAGATACAGTTCCGTTTAATTAAATTTTCGTTTCGTTTCCTTGGCTCTATTGCCCGGCTTAGAAGGCAGCATACTTATATTCTTTATATTGAGAGCCGATAAAAATATTTATTTCTGAATTGTAAATTTACGTTAAATTTCATTGACCGCAAATATTGTATTTATATCGAATGTCAATCACATTCGAGGCGGACGGTATGTTGACGCATATCATAAATTTGTATAATCAATAGACTCTTATATTAATCGCTCGTATATCAACGGAAAGGTTCGATCGTTCGAACCGACACACGACAACATTATCGACCTTGTTCACCATCCCATGTGATAAGAGTCACGCTGTCACGTGTACATTTTATTTACTCCTATTCCTTCGTCGCTCCGATTCGCCGAAACAAACATCCGATCCCGAGAAAAAGGGGATTCCGTGACGAAAACTCGGAACCCTCCCGAAAACCGAGAATCAGATCTCTGCGGACCGTGCTATCGATCAGCTGCAAATACAAGTAAACATATGTTCGTTGCTGTAATCACTTTCCTCTCGGAGCGAGCCTTCACGAGGCTGTACAAGCCACCAGTCGATCAACAATAATTTGAATTAGAAGCGACGCCGTCGCGCCTACTGATATCGACAACAGAAACTATAGATAATTACCAGTTCATATCTACAAAATATCTACGATTTTAACCGAATTGAATAAGAAATATAAAAATATTTGATTAAAATACAATAATTAATTATGAATGTAATAAGTTCATACTTCCACAAAATATTGGCAAATCTTCTGGGCTTTATGACCACGACCTTTAGTCGTACGCACTAGTAACGGACCCGCGTAATCGACGCCGGTATGATTAAAGGCGCGTGAAGTCGGGTTCACGCGGAAATCCGGCAGGTCGCCCATAAGCTGTTCGGGCACGCATGCATTCTCCCGTGTGCACACAATACATTGGTAGAGGACGGTACGCACAGTGGCGCGAGCGCGAATTAGCCAATACTGTTGTCGCAGGAGCGTGAGTGTGAGTTGCGGACCGGCGTGTAGGGCCGCAACATGAATCTGTTTGATAAGGAGGTGGACCAATGGATGTGATTTTAAAATTAGCGGATGTTTAGCGTCATCTGACAGGCTTGCGTGCTTTAATCGGCCTCGAACGCGTAACAAGCTGTCTCTGTCTATGTAAGGAGAAAGCGAAGCTAATGGACTAGTTTTTGAGACGCAACGTAGTTGTTTTAGGCGAGCTATGTCGTCAGCAAATAGATTGAGTTGAATCCGTCGAATCCAAAAATTATGAGCGGCGACCAGCTTATCGGACCGGAGAGCATGCGGGTGCGAGTGAGAGGCATCGCATTGTGTTTTCGTCTGGGTACGAGCGTTGCGAACGGAAACAAAGGATATACGCGGTGACGCGCAGTAATTTTGGCCACGAGGAAAATCGGGATTCAAGCTCCCAATGGTTTACCGAGCATGTCGCGCAAGCTTTTGAATCGCGTAATTCACTATGCGTGGCCGGGATGTCGGATATGACTGGCCATTAATCGGACGAATGTGATAACCATGGTGGGCCGTGCCACCAAAGTTGGTGATTAATAAGAGAGGCAGGGTCGGTACCGCGAGATGCGCAATCTGCGGGGTTGTCGTGCGTGGGCACGTGATTCCATTTTCCATTGGGAAGAAGCTGTTTGCATTTTTGAGACTCTATTCGCGACAACGTCTTCCACCCGCGAGGGACTTTGACGTATCCAAGCGAGGGACGACCATGGAATCGCTCCAACACAATAATCGATATCGGGAAGGTGAAGAGCAGAACGAGCGAAATCTATGAGTTGTGCTAGTAGGAGCGCAGCGCAAAGCTCCAAACGCGGGACGCTTAATGGTTTTGAGCGGCGCGACTTTTAGACTTAGCGAGGATCAGAGTATTGGTAATGCAACCGTCGCCCCGAAATGACACGGAGGTAAAGCGCTGCCGCATACGCTCGCGTGGAGGCGTCTGCGAATCCGTGTAATTCAATTCTGTTGTTCGGATGATACTGCGTCCAGCGCGGAATAGTTAACTGCTCAAGGAGAGGCAACGTCAATTGAAATGTTTCCATTCGCGCAACATCTCGGCGGAAGCTCGTCATCCCAATCAGACTTCGTCAACCAGAGATGCTGCAGGAAAATTTTCGCGGTTACGATAACGGGAGCTACCCACCCGAGTGGGTCGAAGAGTTGCGCGATGACTGATAATATTCCGCGCTTAGTTTTCGCGACTGTTATTAAATTCGAAACTTGAAAGGTGAAGATATCGTGTTCCGGTTTCCAGGTAACTCCGAGAATTTTAATGGAATCGTGATCGTGCAAATCTTTGTTGGTTGCGAGTCCATGGTCGAAGGATCGAGATCTTCAAGGAGCGTAGGGCAATTGCTCGCCCACTTACGCAAACGAAACAGCCTTGAGATAGCACGAATTAACTGATCTCGTGTTTGTTTGGCAGTTTCAATGGTTGTCGGCGCCGAAAGTACAGTCGTCGACGACGTTGCTGTAATAGAACCGGTATTCCGCGAGCGGAAACTGTGAGCCTTCGTCCTCGGCTAATTGCCGTAAGACTTGGCAAGGCCAAGAATGGGGCAGCGGCGGTGCCGTAAGTGACGGTAAGAAGTCGGTATTCGTCGACCTGAGCCGTCGGAGACGATCGCCATAAAGAGGCATTGATACTTCGTATCGAGAGGTGTGTACTAAAATCTGCCTATACATTTTGGCGATGTCCGCTGATAGTGCAAATCGAGGATTGTCGCCATTGGAGGACGACCGCTACTAGATCGGTTTGCAATTTTTGCTCCTACATGAAGAGCGCTATTTAAGGATTTGCCGGTGGCCGGTGTGTGCACGACGCCGTTTTAACAACAACCACCCAACCGGACAGTCGGGTTGTATGCTATGTAGTCACGGCATCACGGCCACGGTGTGGAATGTAGTACCGCCGGGAGCTTGGGCGGGAAATTCGGGTAGGATTTATCGTAGTCATATGAACTAGGTTGCGTACCCCGGTAAGGAATGCCGGTGGTATTCCCGTTGCTAACGATGGGTCGGTTCGGAAAACGACGTTCGAGCCGTTCCGAGACTCTGTCAACAGCGTGCGAATCGAGCAGTCCTACCAACTGGGTCGCTGATGGCGGGCCATTTCTTCAAGAACCCTGTTGAGCTTGACTCTAGTCTGGCACTGTAAGGAGACATGAGAGGTGTAGCATAAGTGGGAGATGGCAACATCGCCGGTGAAATACCCCTACTTTCATCGTTTTCCTTACTTACTCGGTTAGGCGGAGCGGCGTGCCCCGAGGGCTTCGCGCCCCGGCGGTCCGGTTGTTCTAGAGCCAAGCGTGTCAGAGTGGGCGTGAGGCCTCGGCCGATCGCCTTTAATACGCCCGCGTGATCCGATTCGAGGACACTGCCAGGCGGGGGAGTTTGACTGTGGCGGTACATCTGTCAAAAAATAACGCAGGTGTCCTAAGGCCAGCTCAGCGAGGACAGAAACCTCGCGTAGTGCAAGAGGGCAAAAGCTGGCTTGATCTCAGTACGCATAGAGACCTGCGAAAGCACGGCCTATCGATCCTTTTGGCTTGAAGAGTTTCAGCAAGAGGTGTCAGAAAAGTTACCACAGGGATAATGGCTTGTGGCGGCCAAGCGTTCATAGCGACGTCGCTTTTTGATCCTTCGATGTCGGCTCTTCCTATCATTGCGAAGCAGAATTCGCCAAGCGTCGGATTGTTCACCCGCCAACAGGGAACGTGAGGGGTTTAGACCGGTCGTGAACAGGTTAGTTTTACCCTACTGATGACTAGTCATTGCGATAGTAATCCTGCCTCAGTACGAGAGGAACCGCAGGTTCGGACATTTGGTTCACGCATCTCGGTCGAGCGGCCGGTGGTGCGAAGCAACATCCGTGGGATTATGCCTGAACGCCTCTAAAGTCCGTATCCTCTCCAGTCTGAATGTGGCAATGATATCTCTAGGAGTCTCGTGAGTCAAAGGGACAATGTTGTCAAAACAATGTGACACTACTAGGCGGCCGGTCATCGGGCCGGGTCGTCTGCAACGAGCCCGGTGTTGCCGTTACGTGCGCCATCGCCCGTCTCGGGATCTCACCGCTACGACTGGCACCGGCGTCTAACGGTTTTCGATCATGGGTTTCGCAAGTTCGCGATGTCGAGACTTCGAATCGTCTGTAGACGGACTTAGGTACCTGGACGTGATGTTTGTACTCGGTTAGTAAGGCAGCTTACCACGCTGCGATCTGTTGAGACTCAGCACTCGGCCTTGGGGATTGTCTTGTCGGTTAGACGAGATCCCCACACGTTCTACGGCGGAAAGCAAAAACGCCGCTTAGAACGGATCTTGGGACCAACAATTTCTCGCTGCGCGGCCGCGAAGTTTTCAAAACACGACGCGAACGGACTTGGAAAAATTTCTTGCTCGCCGGCGAAAGCAACACGCCGCGAACGGACTTGGAAAAATTTCTCGCTCGCCGGCGAAAGCAACACGCCGCAAACGGACTTGGAAGAATTTCTCGCTCGCCGGCGAAAGCAACACGCCGCGAACGGACTTGGAAGAATTTCTCGCTCGCCCGGCGAAAGCAACACGCCGCGAGCGAACTTGGAAGAATTTGTCGCTCGTCCGGCGAAAGCAACACGCCGCGAGCGAACTTGAAAAAAGCGGCTTGTGGGGCCGGAGGTGTCGCCCGCCAACAAAAGCAACACGCCGCGATCGGACTGGGGTACGGCGGCGCGTGCCGCCGGAGGTGTCGCCTGCCAACGAATGCAACACGCCGCGATCGGACTTGGGGTACAAGGCGGCGCGTGCCGCCGGAGGTGTCGCCCGCCAACGAAAGCAACACGCCGCGATCGGAGTTGGGGCACGGGCGGCGCGTGCCGCCGGAGGTGTCGCCCGCTTACAAAAGCAACACCGCCGCGATCGGACTTTGGTACGGGCAACGGTTGCGGGCCGGAGGTGTCGCCCGCTAACCAAGGCAACACGCCGCTATCGGGCCTGGAAAAATTTCTCGCTTGGCCGGCGAGAGCAACGCGCCGCGAGCGAACCTTGCGCCTGTTCCCGAGTTCTCGCTTGTACCGCTAACGAGCGAGCTAAATGAGATTAATTAAATGAGGACGCATCGGAAAGTTTATTCGTGCAAACACTCCGGCTTCGCTTATCGGCATCCTGCCTGCATTCGTCCACGTATCGGTCGTAGAATCTCGAAGATTGTGCATCCGACGAGTGGTAGCCGGGAAATTAGCAGATATCGTAATAATCGTGTCGCGCGGGTCGTGCGGAGCGTCGAAAAGTACGAAACCTTTGTCCGAAACGTATTTCCGTATCGTAGCATTATCTCCTCGTAGCGGCGCTACTCGCCGTCAAGTGCCCCGGAGGTACCGCCGCGGGCGACGGACTTGGTGAAATCATTCGGTCGTCCGGAGGTGTCGCCCGTCCCGGAGGTGCCGTCCGTCCCCAAGTTGACGCCGGCCGTTATGTGGTGCCGCACGTATAATCACGCCCGTAACGAGCCGTCTCGGTTGCCGCGCGCGTGATTTCGCATCGGGCGAGTGTTCCGTACCGTAATCGCGGTCACCGCAGCTTGCGTGTTGCGTATCATCCGTAATAATTCGAAATATATGTCTCCGACACGTGGGTTTGAGAGATACGTTTCGAGTTAGTAATCGGACAGCGCCCTCATGTCGAGCGAGCGCCGAATAGTAAGTAACTTTCGTCCGAAACGTTTTTACGTAGCTCTCCTCGTTGCGGCGCCGTAAATCGTCGTTAAGTGTTCCGGAGGTACCGCCGGCGGTCGTCTGACTTCGAGAGATCATTCGGTCGTCCGGAGGTGCCGCCCGTCCCGGAGGTGTCGCCGGTCGGCCGTGGTTCCCGGAGGTGTCGCCCGGCCCGGAGGTGCCGCCGGTCGGCCGTGGTTCCCGGAGGTGTCGCCCGGCCCGGAGGTGTCGCCCGGCCCGGAGGTGCCGCCGGTCGGCCGTGGTTTCCGGAGGTGTCGCCCGGCCCGGAGGTGCCGCCCGGCCCGGAGGTGCCGCCGGTCGGCCGTGGTTCCCGGAGGTGTCGCCCGGCCCGGAGGTGTCGCCGGTCGGCCGTGGTTCCCGGAGTGTCGCCCGGCCCGGAGGTGCCGCCCGACACGGAGGTGCCGCCCGGCCCGGAGGTACCGTCGGTGCTTATACCTTATTGTCCCGGCATTTCGTTTGTTTCCTTCTTAATTAATGCTAATTATCGTTGTTTGACATTTGCCATACGGCTATCGTGATAATATTTTATCGTACAATAGGACTTTTCGATCGTTCGCTCTCCGCGACTATGTCTCGATTGAACGCGCCTTTCGGCGCTCGCGCTCGCATACGGCCGTGCGTAGGACCGTGCGTCGCCGACCGCCTGGCCGGCCGGTTGGGTACTATAAGAGATCGTCGCTCTCGGCGCGTCGAACGAGTCGAGCGAGTCAGGACGAGTCGTAAACGTACTTTCTCGAGTCTCTCGCCACTCCGGCGTGTTTCGACCGCTCTCCGTACCGTCGCCGACCGCTTGGCCGGTCGGTTGGGTACTATAAGAGGGTAGGAAAGATTAATATTGTACGTGTCGCGCTCTCGACGTTGACAAACGAAGAATCGCCCGAACGGGTCGAGAACGGATTTTGTCGAGTCGCGACTCTGACACGGAGAGAACATTTATATAAAATGTTTGATTTGGAAACCACGAATATATAAAATAATATACGATCGTCGCAGAACGCGCCGCCGCCAAGTCTTCTCATGCTTGGAGGTTGCGTGTCTCGCGAGAACGTACGTTCGACTCTCGCGTCGTCTCGTATTCCTCTTCGCCGGGGATTACGGTGCGGCTCTTCTCGTTCGTCGCCGAACGCGCGCAAAATTAACGCACACTTATTTATTACGAGCACAGCATTGCCACGAGTCGGTGTCGCAAAACCGAATGGCTCTTATGTGGCGCGCACGCCTCTAGTGTGTT